>NC_053491.1:294068796-294368796 GCF_905171775.1 Rana temporaria | reverse complement strand
TACTGAGGGCACAGTAGCCAGGAGACGCCTCGCAGAAGGCATCTTTTCTCAGTAAATGGCCAGAAATCATGTCACAATGATATTATTTGTTTTCACTGCAAACGCACATGAATTATGTGACAATGAGAATGTTGCTTTGCACAGTAAACGCACATGTTTAATGACACTTTGAGAATGTTTTTGTCTCTGGAAACGCACATGATTTATGTCACAATGAGAATGCATGAATGCACACCACTGTGGTCCCTAGCACAAACACATCACATGCACATCGAATTGGATTAGATCCAAGTACCCCCCCCCCCTTTGGTACTTGGGAGCAGTAACGCCCCGCCACGGCTCCAATTATGTCACTGTGCATTCATACACCATTCAGGAACCTAGGATGACTTCTC
Source organism: Rana temporaria (assembly GCF_905171775.1). Lineage (NCBI taxonomy): Eukaryota > Metazoa > Chordata > Amphibia > Anura > Ranidae > Rana > Rana temporaria. The sequence continues at coordinate 294,368,401 of NC_053491.1, read as the reverse complement.
CCTGGTCCTGGGGATCCCTTCTCCACCAAAACTGAGGGTGACACCCTTATTTTGTCAGGAATGCCACCCCCCCACATTCACACATCATTCACACACATAAACCAAATCATAAGTACAGTATAATAACCAAAATTTTAAAAGCAAAAAAAAAAAAAAAAAAAGTACCCCTGGTATTTAAGTCCGGCGGCGAGTGCTCCGTCTAGGCTGCCCACGGGCAGGGGCACGGGCACGGCCACGGGCACGGCCACGGGCACCTGGAGGATCTTCACGGGGGGGGGGGAGCAGGGGAGGGAGTATCTTCATTGGGGGGGGAGCAGGGGAGGGAGTATCTTCATTGGGGGGGGAGCAGGGGAGGGAGTATCTTCATTGGGGGGGGGGGGCAGGGGAGGGAGGAGCCTCCCCTGGTGTCTGACCTCCGGCTGGCCTGCCCTCCAAGGCCACTGCTATCCTGGTCAGGCAGTCAGTGATGGCAGCCGTATTGGCCTGGCCAGCCCGTGTGTTCTCCTGCACAGCCCGGGTGTTGTCCTGCACAGACCGGGTGAGGGCAGTCACCTCCTGGCCCACGCCTGTTGTGGCGGTATGCAGGGACCACAAACAGGTGATGACACCCAATGAATTGGTGGCCACATCACTGAGTGACTCCCTCATTACATCCAGGCTGTGCTCCATCTTGGCCATAGTTTTTTTGATGTCACCCAGATTGCGGGTCTGCTTGGCATTGTCCCTCAGCAGACTGGCCGGCATATGCTCAGACCCCACCCTGGTGTCCTGGGTCGCCATCCTGCCTGCCCCTGAGGCTTGTGGCCAGGTAGGAGGGGATAGAGTGACCCTTGTGGGTTGCGGCATGTTGTGGGAGGAGTGGGAGGGGCTACCCCTGATGGTGGCCTGACTGGTGCCAGCCTCTGGGGGATCCTCTGGGGTAGCCTCTGGGGTAGCCTCAAGGGGAGCCTCTGGGGTAGCCTCAAGGGGAGCCTCTGGGGTAGCCTCAAGGGGAGCCTCAAGGCTAGCCTCAAGGGTATCGTCAAATGTCATCAGATCTGTGGCAATAATGATTTCCCGGCCAATCTGGAGATCTTCTTCCTCCTCCCCCTCATCCTCCTCCCCCTCATCCTCCTCCCCCTCAGCCTCCTCATGAGGGGAGGTTTGGCCACTCCCCTCCCCTGGGGTCTCCTCAGCAGCCTCCTGTCTTTGGGGTGGTGCAGCAGCCTGGCCTGATGGCCCAGCAATCTCCTGGTCATCTGTGGAAGACACCAAACAATCACAGGTTTGAGGATCCACACACTTGGCACATGTTCCCTTCCCCCACCCACACATGCTAATCACCAAATAAAAAAAAAAAACCTTACCTGGCCTCACAGGAACATCAGACTGATAACCAGGCAGGCCCACCACCTGCTCTGGCTCGAAACACCGGGCCACTGCCCATTCCTCCTCAGTCAGCCGGATGGGGCATGGTCCCCCTCCTCCAGTGCCCCTCCTATGCGCAGTGAGCTTGGCCACCTTATTGCGGACCACGCTCCTCAGATCATTGATCTTTTTCTTAATGCCAGTGGGGGTCCTCGTCTCCCCTCCCCCCGCCGCATTTATGTGATCTGTTATTTTGGCATAGATCCTCTTCCTTTGGGCCGGGGAGGTGTTCCGGCTATCAGGCCCATGTAAATATCTTCCATATTGGATGATATACCTGGCAAGGATTTGCTTTTCAACATGTGAAAAATTCAGCTTCCTGCGTTTGGGGGCCATCACAGACACCACCCAGCAACAAGAAGCCAAACAGGACAAACACACAAAAATACACACACAAGCAGACAGCTACTGCAAAGTCAAATACAAACACACAAAAATACACACCAAACAAATACACAAAAATACACACAGACGCAGACAGCTACTACAAAGTCAAATACAAACACACAAAAACCAAACACAAAATCCAAGCAGAAAAAAAAACAAACAAAAAAATTAGCAGAAACAATCAAACAAAAATTACACTTATCACAAACAAACAACTACTATCTACTACTCCTCCAACACTTCTCTATCAAACACAACTTACCAACAAACACTGACAAACTAAGAGCAGAAGCAAATTGCTCATGGAAGGGAACACAGGGAAATACTTTTGCAAATGAAGTGTGTTTGACTGGAGCTAGTTAAGCACAGTGCGATCCTCAAACTAAGTACACTTGGCCTTTTACCTATCTCACTGATTGCGCCAAGCAAAGTTCTGCACATGCGCAGTGAGCAGCAGATTCGTGCGCGTATGCGCAGTACGGCCGGACCTTCATTTGCATGGGGTCACGGCTCATTACAATGAAGCACGCCCACTTCCTTCCCACTTGCCATAACCCCGCCTTACGCCTCCGAATTTACGTTACGGCAGGCGCACTTTTGTGCGCAAATGCGCTGTGGATACGGCAATTACGACACCAACTTAGGGCGCCGTAACTTAAATGACATAAGTTAGAAAAAACTTATTTTGCGCCGCTGGCTGTGGATTTGGCCCTTTGTGCACAATCGTGCAAATGAAATAATAAATCAAGTGTTCAAAAACAATATATATATTATATATATATATATATATATAACAATGATATATTGCTTAAATAAATAGGGCCAGATTCACAGAAAAAGTACGCCGGAGTATCTGCTGATACTCCGGCGTACTTTCAAATTTGCCGCGTCGTATCTTTATTTGTAATTCACAAACAAAGACACGACGGCTTTTGGCTAAAATCTAACAGGCGTACGGCTTCGTACGCCTTCGAATCTTAGGATGCAATACTTCGGCGACAGTTGGGTGGAGTTCGCGTCGTTTTCCACGTCGGGTATGCAAATTAGCTGTTTACGGCGATCCACGAAGGTACGCGCGTTCGTCGCATTCTCTTACGTCGTCGCTAGTCGTTTTTTTCCGTTGCAAACTTTAGCCTGCTATTTAATGGCTTAGATTTAGACCAGCCATGTTAAAGTATGGCCGTCATTCCCGAGTCGAATTAAATTTTTTTTTTTTTTGCGTAAGACGTCCGGGAATACGAAAGGACGTAGCGCACGTCGCCCTTTAAAAAAACACGTCGGAGCGCCGTAATTTCGCGCAAAGCACAGCGGGAAATTTCCTAACGGAGCATGCGCAGAACGTTTGGCGCGGGAACGCGCCTAATTTAAATGGTACACGCCCCATTTGAATTAGGCGGGCTTGCGCCGGACTACGCTACACCGCCGCAAGTTTACACGCAAGTGCTTTGTGAATCAGGCACTTACGACGAAAACTTGCGGCGGAGTAACGTAAAGGGGATACGTTACGCCGCCGTAATTGTTCGTGAATCTGGCCCCTAGTTTCCAAAGTGCATAAGTGCTCCACTAATAACCAAAAAATCCACAATACAGTGCTTCAGTCCATAATTTTCCAAAGTGCATATGTGCTGGTAACCAAGAAAAAATGAAAAACACCAAGGTTCCCACGGAGAAGATGTGCAGAAATATAGTGCTACGTTTTCACAAGCCTCTTACCTTTAAAGAAGGCTTAAATGGGCCAGATTCACATTGAATTGCCCTGGCGCAGCGTATCAGAGATACGCTACGCCGCCGTATCTTACCTGGCTCTAAGTCGAATCCAGGAAGATTTTGCGCCGTAAGTTATGGTGGCGTAGTGTATCTCTCGGCGCGTATTTCAAATTGGGCGGGTAGGGGGCGTGATTCATTTAAACGAAGCGCGTCCCCACGCCGATTGAACTGCGCATGCTCCGTTTTGAAATTTCCTGCCGTGCTTTGCGCGCACCAACATCATTTTTTGAACTTAGACGTGAGTTACGTCCTTTCCTATTCACGGACGACTTACGCAAAAAAAAATGTTAAATTTGACGCGGGAACGACGGCCATACTTTAACATGGCAAGTCTATCTATATGCCACAAAATAGCAGCTTTAACTATACGCCGGGAAAAGCCGACTAGCGACGATGTAAGAATGCGACGGCCGCGCGTACCTTCGTGGATCGACGGAAAAAGCTAATTAGCATACCCGACGCGGAAGACGACGCAAACTCCACCCAGCGGGCGCCGAAGTATTGCACCTACGATCCAAAGGCGTACGAAGCCGTACGCCTGTCGGATTGAAGCCAGAAGCCGTCGTATTTTGGTTTGAGGATTCATTTCAAATTTGAAAGTACGCCGGTGTATCAGTAGATACGCCGGCGTACTTGCTCTGAGAATCTGGCCCCATAAGCCTATAATACTGCTGGCTTACCAAGCACAGCAGGTACCACTGAGGATCAGTAACTCACAGCCAGCCTGTTGCTCCAATCCCCCAAGTTCAGGTTCTTAAATCACAGCGGTAATGCTCCCAGGGTGGATGGCACTCAAACAAAGGACAATGAAAGCTCCATAGCGTAAAAACGTATAGACGATTTAATAATGAATAAATGAATAACAAACAGAAATGTAAAAACCGGCATGTAATATGTAACCTAGTTGCCTCCGCTCTCGGCCGCGAGCGGAGGTGACATCACCAACAGCGCTCCTCCTCACGCGTTACGTGGCTGTACACGCCACTTAATCATAGGATAGGGAGCTGCCGGTGAATCAGTGACTTTTATAATGCCGCGCCATCAGGACGAAGTCAGCAACAAGACGGCGGGCATAATTAGAACCTAATATAATACTTTTCAGCGTTATCACTATGCCAATGGTTCATAATGATAAAGAACTTTTAAACAATATACAAAAAAATTAGGAAACATAAGATTGCTCCCTCTAATGGTATAACAATATAAGAGAACTCGAAGTTCAATTAAAGCTCGCAGTGTATCAGTAGGCAACCCCCTCTGCTGGATAATAGAGGGAGCTAAATGAACAAATAAAATATATTTCAAGAAAGGCCTGGATACTTTCCTAAATGTACATAAAATAACTGAGTACTAAGATTTATAGGTAAAGTTGATCCAGGGTAAATCCGATTGCCTCTCGGGGGATCAGGAAGGAATTTTTTCCCCTGCTGTAGCAAATTGGATCATGCTCTGCTGGGGTTTTTTGCCTTCCTCTGGATCAACTGTGGGTATGGAGTTGGGTGAATAGGATTGTACTGTGTTTTTTATTTTGTTTTTTTGTTTTTTGTGGTTGAACTGGATGGACTTGTGTCTTTTTTCAACCTGACTAACTATGTAACTATATTACATGGCCACATCAAATGGGAATAATGGCCAATAAATAGGACAATAATTGGAAATAAAATTAATGGCACAATGAATATGTGACAAAGCTATAATTTAACAAACCTTGGCATAATAACCAATAGGATATAACAAGAATAATCAATGTTAAAATAAATAGTAAATACCGTAGGGCATCAATGCTTAAAAATAAAATAAAAATAGCAAGAAAGGATGATCAATCTTCAAAATAAACACAGGTGAAGAGAATGATAATATTTAAAAACTGTGTTAAAATGCTTCTAAAATAATTATTTTAAAAGGAGAGAGAGAGGAAATAACTAATAATAATTGGAGATAAAACAATTAAGATCAAAATCCACGTTGTGCCCATGAGGTATTAAAGTGCAAAGTTCATGTATCCAACGAGATTATGCCTGACTGATCTTTTGTACCATATTATCTCCCCTCCAATGAGGTTTATATTTCTCAATCCCCCATACCCTTAATGAGGAGGGGGTCTCTATTATGACAGCAGTCATAATGGCGGGATAGGCTATGCTTGGGAAACCCATTTTTAATATTCTGTGTATGTTCACGTAATCTTTTCCAGAGCTCCCTTTTGGTTCCTCCTACATACTGAATCTTGCATGGACACTCCAAGAGATAGACTACCCCTTCCGTCTTGCAGGAGATGAATTCTTTAATTGTGTACTCCTTTCCTGTAAAGCTAGATTTGAAAGTTTCTTTTTTCTTTTTACTCTCTTTCGTATGTCTACATGTGTAACATGTCTTACATGTTACATTAGTATCCTTTTCCATTGAAAAAATAAAAAACTTTTCTTCTCAGGGGGGTCTAATACATTTTTTGCATTCATATCTCTTAGAGTGGGGGCCCTCCTGTATGTAAACAATGTTTTTTCTGGGAGTTTGGATCCCAAATGACGATCGGCTTTCACAATGTATCAATATTTCCTACAAATTGTTTCGATCTGTTTATATTGCACATTATACTCCATTATCAAGGGCACTCCCCCAGAAAAGGTGTTATTCCTTGTGGAATCTTGTATTAACATATCTCTTTCCAGAGCCGAAACATCTTGTATTTTCTTCATAATAAAATCATGCACCTCCTACCTTACCAACACTGCTCTCTCACTATTCTGAGGCTTAATGATTGAACCCTCAGTGTTCAACAATTACGCCGTACGTCCACAGAGTTGCACCAATGCCACCACTCAGTAAAAATTTCTATGGTATGGGTTTCGGAAACCAAAATACTGAAATACAAAAAAGAAAAAAATCATAAAGAAAAAAACAAAACAGAAACGTCAACAAAATAATATTTCTATTGTTATATGTCTATGTAGTTATGGGTACATTTTTTACAGCATTGACCATCCTATGTATTACTTCAAAATAGTGTATAGTTTATAATGATCAATTTTAATGTTTAGCACCATCATCCCTTTACAAGAAAAGACAAAAAATAAATCCTATTGGGACTTTAAGGGTGCTGTTCACTATACAAGGTACAACAATTTTGATTAAAAAGTATTATTTTATTATTACATACAAACAGAGAAAAAGGGTATACAATAACACATTTTCTCCATAACAAGTATTCCACACTTATCGTTCTACATGTTTCGCCTTACGGCTTCCTCAGGAACATTAAGAACTACATCAAAACTTTCCCTGAGATTACATATAAAAGATCTCAGTCAATCAAGGACACCATGGTGTCAAGTCACTACACGGTTGGTAGGTCCAATCGAACAGATAGACCACGTACATATTCGTGTTGCAGTTGCAACTACTGTCTCTATATCTTGCGAGGTGAGTATATAGATATCCCCAATGGTACTTTGTGGACACCGAAACAGAGTCACATGTCAATCAATCAGGGCTGTTTACCTTATGAAATTCCTTTTTGGTGCATTTTACCTGGGTAAAACCAAACGCAAATCTCTTTCGTAGGATTAGAGACCATGTGTCAGCAATATCTAAACGTAAAATGGAAACTCCCATTAGCAGACACATCTGCTTATACCATAATCACAATCTAAAGATGTGACATTCCCCCACATGATAGAGGCGGAGATGTCGACAAACAACTATTACAGTTAGAAGCAAAATGGATCTACCTCATACAGACCACCAGATATCCAGGCTTGAATGAAGGCATCAGTTATAAGCCATTCCTATAAAACATTCAGTCAAGATCTAGTGATGTATATATTGCCCTACCTGTCATGTTCACTAGCATCCACACACACCTGCTGTCTTTGAAGACCCCTCATATTCTTGACTCTTGCTGATCACAAAAGCCAGGAGTCCACCCTGTGGCCCGATGCCTAACCACAAACCAAAGAGGGATGTGACGTTGAAATGTCTGTCTGTATTTCCCTCTTTTATAAAATCATAATTGTAAGAAGTCATAATGGTTTTCTTTGTAATTATGCTTTTCTAATATTTACAGTCTAAAGTACCATTGTAACTAATAATTGAACATTCCGATGTATGCTGTACCTGTAGTTCAATGAGACCTTTGAAGCATGCGATTATTATCGCATACGCAAACCACTCATTAATACTAATCCAATAGTTTCTATTTTGTTCATCAACAGCATTTGAACATTTATTTTCTTTCACAGAGCACCTCTCAGGAACATTTCCTAGGAGCTCACTTCTCCACCAGCCATAGGATATCCATACGGACGCCCAGGGGCACACATCAGCACAGTCCCTTGGGAGAATTCGTGCTGAATTCCTGTGGAGACATGTGTGCTATGTGTGTCCGGGAACCTAGGTGACGTTTATGTGTGTGCGAGGGGTGGGCAATCCCATGTGACTGTGCCTCTTTCTCTCCTCCCCTTCTGTGAGGTAACAACACAACATCAACTGTTGCCACAGAGATTTTACGTGCTTGCGCGCTGGGAAATACAGGACCTGCCTCCCAGCATTGCCAGAGTGTTGAATGTCCGGGTCAGTCTGTGGAGGAGGTAATTCCCCCTCCACAGAATACGCCACCCACTTACATCTGGTCGTACGTCGGAGAGTAGTGACGTCATATGTCACGCCGCTCACGACGTATAGGTGAGTAATATAAATAGATCCACGTGGCATGGTAAAACTTGATTCTGAGGACCACACAGAAACTTTATAGATATTCCTTTGTAACTTTAGATTAATACCATGGGGGGATAGTCACTACACTAACTCAATATATGTTTAACCACAGAAACTCCTTTTCCACCACGGCATGATCACAATCCGGAAGCCGCAGGATAGATAAAAACGAACGATATATAAATGACAAAGAGGTAGACATACATCCACATTTAAGTGGAAGTTTGACTTTTCTTCTGTGTACGTATGCTCATTGTTATAATTTTGCTTTTTGATCAGATTGGTAAACTTGAATGCTGAAACACACAGAAGAACCCAAACGTCTGCAGCTGCCCGTAGTTAGGATAATATTGGCTCCTAGTTCACGATCTGAGTGAAAGCTCCTATGTAAGCATTACTTTGAATCAAATTTACTTTATAGTAAGTACATTTAATCGTATAGGTATGAACTATATAGAGCAGTGGTTCTCAACCTTTCTAGTGCCGTGACCCCTTCATAAAATTTCCCAAGTTGTGGGGACCCCTAACAGCAAAATTATTTTCGTAGCGTGGGTTGTCAGCACCAAGTAATTTGCGCCCCTAACCCACGTACATTTAGCGCTCCCTGAGTCCCTTCCACTCGTACAATATTAAAACACCTTATTGTATGTTTTAGGACTCTTTCTATTTGTTCTCCTTTCTTTCCCTTTTATCTCTCTCTATCCTAATTTCTTGTTTTTTTTCCCCATCCCTCTCTATAGCTGTCTTTCTTGTTCTGTCTCTTATTCTTTCTCTCCCTTTTTTTCTTTTTTCCTCCCCCTCTTTTCCTCTCCCTTCCATGTATTCTCTATTTTTATTCCTTCTCTTACTCCTTGGTGGGGGGAATGGGATGAGTGGATTAGGTGCTTTTGATCCAGGTCATCTGCTGATCTGAGAACTGTAGAGGGGACTTTTAATGGCAACTATAATTACAGATAGCGTTACTCACTGTGTCTCCAGCTTCACTGTGTCTCTGACTTTTGGGTGTCTTGTAGCAGTGACACCTGAGCCAAAATCAAGAGATCGGGTTTCCTCCAGCCCCTCCCACTTCACATTCCTCACTAGTCAGCTGATCTCTAGTCTCTACCCCCCAGCCATGCCATGAACTGAATGGGCAACTGCTAAGAGGATGAGTTGGTGGCCGCAGGCTCCAGGAACAGCCCATGTACCGGTGACCCCTGGCAAATCATCATTCGACCCCCAGGTTGAGAACCACTGATATAGAGACATGAATTAATATATAGAGACAGGGATTAATATATTACATGCCATATTAATTTGCTTATTGTTTATAGGAAATTAAGAATTTTAAAGGGCCATACAGTTTTAAGAACAATATTTCTCACTTTAAATAATCCGACTGGATTGGTGGTGAGTTCAATGAACATGCACATGTGCTTAATGAGCTGCACTAAAATCATAAATTAGACTCTGAATATCCCTCAAGTGGATTCAGAGCTATTCTTTTGAAGGTCTCTGCAATTATCCAGGTATAGCCATAATATGTATGGATTAATTTAAAAGTAACTTTCTTAAATGCTGTATGTTGATGCATTAGATGTGTATCTGTAACTTTGTTTGTACGTATTCAATGGAAAAGAATATCCACATATTTTCCTGAGGAAGCCATAAGGCGAAACATGTAGAACGATAAGTGTGGAATACTTGTTATGGAGAAAATGTATTATTTTCCTCAAGGGTCCTGTCCATTATTCCACACAGCGTGTGCTCCAATAGGTTAAAAAGAGGGACTGTCTCACTGATGCATGCACTGTCACTGCTCACCATCCTCGTGGCCTCCTCAAATGGTGACAGGACAGTGCATGCATCCCTGATCATGGCCCATTGGTGTGGGGGAAAAACCAAGCTCCCCTGACCCTGTCCTGCTGCCATATTGGCACAGATACTCATTGATGGCCCTCTGCTGCGTGTGCAGCCGCTGCAGCATGGCCAACGTAGAGTTCCAACTGGTGGGCATGTCACAGATTAGGCAGTTCTTGGGCAGGTTGTATTCCTTTTGGAGGTTTGCCAGCCGAGCACTGGCATTATATGACCGTCGGAAATGCACACAGACTTTCCTGGTCTGCTTCAGGACATCCTGTAAGCCCAGGTACCTGCCCAAGAACCTCTGCACCACCAAGTTAAGGACATGAGCAAAACAGGGCACATGGGTCAGTTGTCCCTGTCGCAGGGCGGAGAGGAGGTTGGTGCCATTGTTGCAAACCACCATTCCTGGCTTAAGCTGGTGTGGCGTCAACCACCTCTGAGCCTGCCCCTGCAGAGCTAACAGAACCTCTGGCCCAGTGTGGCTCTTGTCCCCCAAGCACACCAACTCAAGCACCGCATGGCATCTCTTTGCCTGCGTACCTGCGTAGCCCCTTGAACGCCTACAGGCACCACTGGTTCCGAGGACACATCAGCACAGGAAGAGGCCACAGAGGAAGAAGAGGAGGGGTGGAGGAGAGAGGTGTGTCACAACCAGTAGTAGAATTTTTGAGGCGTGGTGGCGGAACAACCTCCAACATTACTGTACCTTGTCCTGCGTCCTTCCCAGCTGCCAGCAGAGTCACCCAATGCGCAGTGAAAGATAGGTAACATCCCTGTCCATGCCTGCTGGACCATGAGTCAGCGGTAATATGCACCTTACTACTGACCGCCCTGTCCAGCGAGGCATGGACATTGCCTTCCACATGCTGGCAGAGGGCCGGAATCGCCTGGCTTTGGCCAATTATGGCTCTCCGTTTTTTGCAAGCTGTGATTGGCCAAGCATGCGGGTCATAGTGCATGCTTGGCCAATCATCAGCCAGCAATGCACTGCGATGCCGCAGTGAATTATGGGTCGTGACACGCCACTCGAATTTGGCGCGAACGGCCCGTAACGTTTGTATTTCGACGAACTGTCGAACATACGATGTTCGAGACGAACGTGAGTTTGACTCGAACACGAAGCTCATCCCTACTACAGATGCATCCCGGGCCCTATTTACTGCCAGCCAGGTGATTCTTGGGCCAGCCCCGGAATGTAAACAAAGGAGCCTTGAACGCTGGCTGATGTCATTGATCAAATATATCCACATGGCCAGAGTTTATCATTTATGTCAGCCAGAACGCCTGGCTCAACTGTTAAAGAAGTATAGCTAAAGCTCCTATGGATCACAAGATTGAAATTTGTTTTGCAGTCCTGTGACCCATTATCAGCAGAGAGCGGGTTGAAGTCTGCTCTTTGATATCACATAAGTCGGTCCAGGCACCTCATCACGACAATGGTGTTTGATTGTTCCGTTCTCAGAGCAGAGGCGCCGGGGACAGATGCAGCCTCGGACCGATGCTGCATCCACCTAGGTAAGTATAAAACTGCAGAAAAGCCTCAAAACCATACTTCTCTTTTAGCATTCACCTGTATGGGGCTATTGATGTGTAATTGGTTCCTAGTGGGAAGCTGACATTCAATAGTGGTAGTAACTTTGCCACCAATGAATGACTTCCTGCATTGCCAGAGGTTTACTGTGGTGGGCAGGTAAAAAGACCTTTCACCAAAGAGTGAGCAGTTAGAGTTTAGGGTGAACTCCGCTTCATCCTGAACTTGAACCTCATACCTATTTGGATCAGCTTAGTAGCAGTGTAGATTATATGTTATTTTAAATTGATGTTTGTATATGACATGAAGCATCCAGGGCAGAAGACTACTAAAAAAAAGTTTACTTTGTGTCTGAGATCTTTCATCCAAAATGCTTTGATTTTAATTCTGAGATACTGTAACTCCTCTCCATACTAAGAACAGATTCACTATTGTGTTGCAAATTAACATGCATTGCTACAAAACAGTGCTTGGCACTTGTAAGTTTTTAACACACAGGACTTTTAACACACAGATGGTTCACAGCTGTGCTTTGTGGTTCACTAAACACAGGTACATGGTGGTGCATTGGGGTGCCATTCAAAATTGGATAAAAATGAATGCACTACAACACAATGTTAAAATGTGAATCTGGTTTTAAATGTCAACTAATCAAGTGGATGTAATAAATTGCTTAGGTAATTCAATCCCAACACTGCTGAATGTTCTTTCTATTACCTTGACAGTCCAGGTACATAAAGAATCTAAAATCCAGCATACTATTTTCCAGTAGCAACAAATGGGAGTTAAAATGCACACAGGATTGTGCACAAGATGAATTAACCTTCATCTGTGAAGAAGTTTATGTCACAAATATTATCTATTTTTTTTCCTAGCTTGACAGTCATTTTCTGCAAGCTATAGTCAACCTTCCATAGCAACTACATAAATATCAAACTGCTAGTTCATTTTATAGGGTTCTACGTGATATTGTCAAAGAAATGAAGAAACTTCAGCAAATGTAAGTCTCCTGTCTCTTCTTTTATGGTGTGTTAGATATACCTAACAATGAGATTTCAAGACAAATGCTGTACAGCTGGGGAATTTATTAGTGTACTTTTGATAAAACCACTTACAACCTTTCCCAAATACTACATTTCTCAGAGCAATTAAAGTCAAAGTAAATGTGACAGGCGGGTTTCTGGGATGTGAAACACTTGCAAAATGGCATAAAACGAAGGAGGCATAAAACTGCTGGCATCGAGGTTTTATGCAGATCGAGATGTCTTGCAGTTTCTTTTTCTGTAATCAGCTGTAACAGAGTCCTAGTTGAAACAAGCTGTGTTTAAACTATAAAATATACTTCAGTCTGAATGCTGTAAGTGCATGAGTCATTCAGCACTCACTACATGCACATTTCTATAATGTTTACTTTATTCTTTTAAGACATTAAAATATTTTGAAATAAAATACCATTTTACCAAAGAGGTTATTTTTTGTAGTGGTAAAAGGAAACCTAGCAACAAATAAATATGGTACTTGGCCATTTCCTATTTGTTTTTAAAGATGCTGAATCCCAAGCTATTATTCCTATAATTAATCTATTAAAAAATGAGTCACTATCACAAGCACGTTGTTTCTAAATTTTAACCACTTGCTTACTGGGCACATATACCCCCTTCCTGCCCAGGTGAAATTTCAGCTTTCAGCACTGTCACGCTTTGAATGACAATTGCGCGGTCGTGCGACGTGGCTCCCAAACAAAATTGATGTTCTTTTTTTCCCCACAAATAGAGCTTTCTTTGGTGATATTTGATCACCTTTGCGGTTTTTATTTTTTGCGCTATGAACAAAAATAGAGCAAAAATTTTGAAAAAAAAACACAATTTTTTGCTATAATAAATATAAAAAAAAAATAAAAATTCTCAGTTTAGTCCGATACATATTCTTCTACATATTTTTGGTAAAAATAAAAATCGCAATAAGCGTATAGTGTTTGGTTTGCGCAAATGTTATAGGGCCAGATTCTCAAAGAGTTACGCCGGCCTATCAGTAGATACGCCGACGTAACTCCGAATCTAAGCCCGTCGTATGTTTAAGTGTATTTTTAAACTGAGATACACTTAAACTGCGCCATTGTATCTTAGGGTGCAATATTTACGCTGGCCGCTAGGTGGTGCTTCCATTGCGGTTGGCGTAGAATATGCAAATGAGTCGTTACGCCGATTCACAAACGTAAGCTTGCCCGTCGCAGTAAATTTATGACGTTTCCATAAGAGATGCGCGGCGTAAAGATAAACATGCCCCCTAGGTGGCGTATCCAATGTTAAGTATGGCCGTCGTTCCCGAGTCGAAATTTGAAAATTTTACGTCGTTTGCGTAACTCGTCCGTGAATGGGGCTGGACGCCATTTACATTCACGTTGAAACCAATGACGTCCTTGCGACGTCATTTAGCGCAATGCACATTGGGAAAATTTAGGGATGGCGCATGCGCAGTACGTTCGGCACGGGAACGCGCCTAATTTAAATGATCCATGCCCCCTACCCGGATCATTTGAATTAGGCGGGGCTTGCCCCGGGGGGATTTACGCTACGCCGCCGCAACTTTACAGGCAAGTGCTTTGTGAATCAAGCACTTGCCCATAAAACTTGCGGCGGCGTAACGTAAATGCGATACGTTACGCCGCCGCAGATCTACGTGAATCTGCCCCATAGTGTCTACAAAATAGGGAATAGAATTCTGACTTTTTTTTTTTTACTAGTAATGGCGGCGATCTGAGATTTTTGTCAGGACTGCGATATTGCGGCGGACACATTGGACACTTTTGACACATTTTTGGGGCCATTCACATTTATTCAGCGAACAATGATATAAATATGCACTGATTACTGTATACATGTGACTGGCAGGGAAGGGGTTAACACTATGGGGCAAGGAAGGGGTTAATGTATTCCCTAATTAGTGATTCTTACTGTGGGGGGAGGGGGGTGACTGGGGGAGGTGACAGATGGTTGTCCCTATGTACAAGGGACACACCATCAGTCTCCTCTCCCTGACAGGACGTGGAGCTCTGTGTTTACACACAGAGCTCCATGTCCCTGTCTCCGTGACTGCCGATCGCAGGTGCCTGGCGGACATCGCAGCCGCCAGTCACGCGCATTGGCACATGACTGACGCGGCGGGCGTACGCGGGCTTCCCAGTGGCCTGGAGGCCGGAGGCCGTATATAGACAGCCTCCCGGCAATTCAGAGCTGCATTGTGGCTGTAAAAACACACCGTGCGGGTGGGTAGAACACCTATTCTGTGCTCATGTTCCAGGACAGTGACTCACTAGTTAGTGACACCAGGATGATGGTAACAGGCTCTGCATTGTACCTGCACTGGTAATAAACAATATTTTAAAATTGGGTTTCACATATTCACTTCCATTTTTTATTTCTTTTTTGTCACCAATGGCTTTTTACAGGATTTTTATATCTAAAAAGAAACTTCTGGCCAATATAATGTAGCACCCTCCTAGATAGGTACTAGCTATTATTAGATTTAGTGACGGCTCACCGTGTTCAGGGGAGCTGTATTATTGTTTATTAGGTTCATTTTTCTTGTTTCACTGTAACCAATGTGGCTGTAATTGTTGTGTTAGGTAAATTTTGTTGTGCTACCTTATATCAGTTTTTGATATACTAGTTTTTCAACTGCTGCTAGTTTTGATTGTTCCCTATGCTTTCCAGAGAACTGGAGAATTCTCTGGAACATAGGTGTGAAGAAATGAAAATAGCAGCAGGCATATTTATACAACCCTAGCTAATCCCAGGGAAGATGGCACAGAAGGCTGCTGGGAGTCTGTATAAATACTCTGAGACATAGAGCTGCTGGGTCTTTGCTTGCAGAGAGTGAGGCCTCGTACACACGCACGGTTTTCTCGGCAAGAAACAGCAAGGAAACTGCTGGCAGAGATTTTTGCAGAGAAAACCGTTCAAGGGTATGTTTTTTTGTCTAAAAATAACTGCAGGGAATCTCGACGAGAAAAATAGAGAACCTGCTCTCTATTTTCTCGTCGGGATTCTCAATCTTCTCATCGGGATTCTCGTCGGACTGTTTTACGACGAGAAAACCGGTTGTGTGTAAGCTTAAAAAACGTGCATGCTCAGAAGTATGAGACGGGAACGCTCCTTCTGGTAAAACTAGCGTTTATAATGGAGATAGCACATTCGTCATACTGTAAACCATTGCATTGTTTAACCACTTAACGACCGCTGCATGTAAATATATGTCGGCAGAATGGCACGTACAGGCAGATGCACGTACCGGTACGTGCCTGCCTTCCCGCGGGTCAGGGGTCCGATCGGGACCCCCCCGGTACATGCGGCGGTCGGTAAGACTCTGGGAGCGATCCAGGATGAGGGGGCGGCTGTTCGTTTCAGGCCCCCCCCTCGCGACCGCTTCCAGACAATCTCCTTCTGCCGAAGGACTTTCTCTGCCTGTGTAATGTAAACACAGGCAGGAGGAAGTGATGTCATCTCTCCTCTCGGCGGTATTTTCGTTCGGCGAGAGGAGAGAAGACATCACAAGTAAGTTGCACCAACAGACCACTGACACCAGTGACACATAGGCACACCTAACCCCCCCAGTCACCCCCCGATCACCCCCCCCCCAACCCCCTGTCACAGTGTCACTGATTGCAGTGATCATTTATTTACTGATCACTGCATTTAGTGTCAGTGTGACAGTTAAAAGTTGCAGGGCAGTTAGTCATAGGCCCCTTTAGGTCCAGTGTAGCTCCCTACCCCCCTAATAAAGGTTCAACCCCTTGATCACCACCCTAGTTAACCCTTTCACCCCCTATTGCCAGCGTCACTAAGCGATGTTTTTTCTGATCGCTGTATTAGTGTCACTGGTGTCGCTACGTATCTATTTTTTTTTGGAGGTTCGCCACCAGGTTTTTATAGCGTTAGGTACCCCCATACATTTTCTAAACAAAGGTTTTAACCCCTGATTGCCCCTAGAGTCAACCCTTTCACCAGTGATCACTGTATACCTGTTACTGGTGATGCTGGTTAGCCAGTTAGTTATTTAGTTATTTAGGTTCGCCGCCAGGTTTTTAGAAAGCGTCAGGTACCCCCATATATTACCTAATAAAGGTTTTAACCCCCTGATTGCCCCCTAGTTAACCCTTTCACCAGTGATCACCGTATAAGTGTTACGGTTGACGCTGGTTAGTTAGTTTGCTGTTTATAGCATCAGGGCACCCGTCGTATATAAACCAATAAAAGTTTAACCCCCTGATCGCCCGGTGGTTAGGGTCTGTGTCGCCCTGCATCGCCCCAGGTTAGTGCCAGTAACGCTTACACCCACGCGCAAAGCATACACCTCCCTTTGTGGTATAGTATCTGAACAGATCGGTACCTGATCTGATCAGATCTATGGGATAGCAAGCAGGAACCTTAGACTTTGAATAAATATTAACCATAAATACTTATAATAAATAAATAAATAAATAAATATCTTATAAATAAAATAAATACCAGAACGCCATACTGGAGTTTTACGGCCGCGGCTGCTTTATTATTGGTTTTAACTTTATTAAATAAATAATAAAAACACAATAAAACAACCTAGTCACTACGACCCGGGCTGTATAATAGATTTAAAGACTAAACACCCACAAGACAGGGGACATTAAGTCCACCTGTCACCTAAACCCACAACCGCGGCCAATTCAATACAGGAGCTTAAACCATTATTGAAAATGTCCAGCCCAATGCTGGACAGGTGAACCCCATCATCTCTAAAAAGTCCAGGAATAAAACCCTCTAGCTCAGTATGCCTAAAGCACAGAATACCCATAGGCACCAGAAGCTTGGAAACTGCCCTGTTTACCCGCCTCCTAATTTTTTCCAAAGGGCGCAGCGGTGGGAAAGACAACCACTTTAATCTCTGCACTACTTCGGAAAAAACAAAAACTGTGCGTGGAAATGACAGCTGCAACCTATGGAAATCGTCTCTGATTGAAAAAATGATATCCAAAGTTTTTTGCTTGCCGATGTCAATCCCCCCCAGATGAATGATAAAAACATCCGGTGGGGAAAAACGTTGAAGCAGCCTGCCTACCTCCTCAAATAAACCTGACCACAACATTCCTTTTCTCCCGAACCAAAAAACTTTGTATTGTTGATGATCCAAGCCCAGGTTGCTAGAGTAACTTCTTTCCTCAGCTCTCTGACGTGCCCAGAAAATAAAGGAGTGTCCCACAATCCAAATTGTTTTGGGTGGACCTAGAATGGATCAAAAACTTTGATTAGGTCTAATGTACGACAAATAGGCATCTGATTTCCACCTACCAACTTTCTTAATCATTGCATCATTCAAACCCAACCGAGCCGCCTCCGTTGCAGCTCCAATCCTGAAAGAGTGAGAGGATAAAACTTCTCCTGACAAATTAAGTGCCATTAAGCATTTGCGAAAAACACTATTGAACTGAAAGATGGTCAATGGCCGACCCGATTCATGGATAAAGAATTTGTTAGATAAAGAAGGCCTGATGTTAACATACTGCCATAACAACCTAACTGGGCATAAAGAAGAATCGGTACAGGCTGACAAATGTACCCAGGCTCCTTTACCAAACTGATCAGTTTTAGATCGACGAATGAAAAGATGAATAGCTGTTTCTGAAACCACTAGATCTGGGAATTGAATAATGTTCAGTTTAGACACTCTAAGAGCTGCAAAGAACATTAATGAAAACACTGCTTTAAAAAGAACAGACTCAAAATTAGAAAAACAAACCCGACTCGTTATAAAACATAACTTTTCTAAAATTGCCGGTGTAATAGGAAGACGACGATCTTTGTTAAAGTTTCTCTTTTTGTATCCCTTCAGCGCTTGTCGTACTGAAAAGAAGTGTAAACACGACGGAAAATTCTTTAGTTTAAGAAAGAAAGATACTCCAGCCAACATTTTGTTGATATACGACCAGGAATACCGTTTTTCAAAAAGAGATTCCAAAAATTTCAGTATTAATATTTCTGAAAATGCGCCAGCCGGCTCTTGCATGGAATTCAGGAAAGATAGCCACATCAACCAGGCCGATTGGTATCCAACCCAGGTTGAAGGTGCCACTGAATTTTCAATAAAACCAGCCAAAGGGGCTATACCAGATCCCATAAATGGGGAGGACAACGCAATCCTATTGGTTCCGCATCCGGAAACAGCTGGAAAAATCGTTCCATCTGCAGGCGAGATAAAGCATCCGCCACTTCATTATCTTTACCTGCCACATGAACTGCTTTTAACCATACGTTCAAACTTAAACATTTGAACAGAATGTGGCGAAGTAAACAAATGACAGATGGT
Source organism: Rana temporaria (assembly GCF_905171775.1). Lineage (NCBI taxonomy): Eukaryota > Metazoa > Chordata > Amphibia > Anura > Ranidae > Rana > Rana temporaria. Next base: position 294,349,413 of record NC_053491.1, on the reverse strand, counting down.
GATTTAGATGTCAAACAGTTAATGGCAAACATGACCCCTTTGTTGTCAGTCCTGATGATAACTCTTCTATCCTTAAAAACTGTTCCCCACAGTTCAAGAGCTACCACTATGGGGAACAGTTCCAGAAAAACTATATTCTTTAGGAGACCTTTACCGTGCCAGCTATCATGTCACCGTTCCGCGCACCATTGATATTGCCATAATGCTCCGAAACCGCAAGAACCCGCCGCATCGGTGAACAAAAACAAATCTTTGTCCAGAATGAAATCTTTTTGCCACACCATTCGACCGTTAAAATGTTGCAAGAATTGCAACCACACCAGAATGTCCTCTTTGAGATCAGACGTGACCCGAACGTGTGAAAAAGGTGACTTCAGACCCGAAATGGAAAGGTACAATCTTCTAGAAAATACCTTCCCCATTGGCATTATCCTGGTGGCAAAAGCTAGGGAACCTAATAGAGATTGCATCTCTTTAAGGCAAACTTTCTTTTTCCTAAGAACAGAAATAAGTAAACCTTTAAGCTTTTCCAACTTTACCTCTGGTAACCGGAATTCCATTAGCTCTGAATCAATTGTAATGCCCAAAAAATCCAAACAAGTAGATGGAAAAGCAGTTTTTTCCAAAGCTAATGGAACCCCAAAAAGATCACAAATTTCAAAGAATGTGTGAAGTAATTTGTAGCAATCCTCCGAATCTGACTGTCCTAAAAACAAAAAATCATCAAGATAATGAATTATTGAACTAGAACCTGTTTCCTTACGAACTACCCACTCTAAAAAGGTTGAAAAACATTCAAAATAATAGCACGATAAAGAACACCCCATGGGCAGACATTTGTCGAAATAAAATTTGTCCTGAAAATAAAAACCCAAAGAATTGAAACAGGAAGGATTTATTGGCAAAAGGCGAAAAGCCGATTTGATATCCGCTTTTGCCAATAAAGCTCTATTTCCTAAAAATCTCAACTGTACCAAAGCATCCTCAAAAGATGCGTACTGCACGGATGAGAGACCAACATCAATTTGATCATTTAAAGAATTATCTTTAGGGTATGACAAATGATGTATTAAGCGGAAAGAATTGTGTTCCTTTTTTGGAACAATACCCAAAGGTGATATTCTGAAATCCCGAAATGGGGGAAAAGTAAAGGGACCACTAACCCTACCTTCTTTAATCTCCTTCTCTATCTTCTCCACGACAATCGATGCATGCTGATCCACTGACCTTAAATTACTAACAATAGTGCATCCTGATCCTAAAAAGGATGGCAAGCTGAAACCATCCCTAAAACCATCAATTAGTAGCTGGGCCCTCTCCTTGTCTGGGTATATGTTGAGCCAAGGGAGCATATTTAACCACTTCACTGGCGTTATTGCCTTTTGTAGCATTTCCGGATGATTGGTTTGCGGCAGCCATCTTTTTAAAGCACTTGGACACCGAATGGGTCCCTGAACAAAAGGCACATTCGTGCCGGTATCTACAGGAATTGGGCCACTTACATTGCCCATCATTAAAATTGAAACAAATACCTTTTTTGTAGTTTGCTGATGTAGAGGTTTGTATTTGAGTAGCTGGTTTTTGATAAGCCGATCTCTGGGGGAGAAAAAGATTTAGCCACAGGCCGACATCCTTTACTCCCCATTTCAATGACGGGTGAACCGATAATTTTTGGCGGAAGGCTTCGTCGTACGAGAACCAAGCAGTTCCCCCAAAATTTTTATAAGCCTCTAACACAATGTCCAGATGTTGGAACAAGCCTTTACTTCTGTCAGGAAATCGTTCACATAGGACACCTGAAAAAATGCAGAATGCCTGCAGCCAGTTATTGAATGATTTAGTGACTGGCCTCCTCCTATCGTCATCATCTTTTTTTTCTTTGCTCATGAATTCCTTTGCTGACGGAAGTAAAGAGAGTAAATCTAAAAATTCGCCATTCCATATTTTTTCCTTGACAGGAGAAGCCAAGTGATAACCTAATGGCGAGATTTCACATGAAATTGGATCCTTTAAACATGTTTCTGGAAGGTTTTGCAATCTTGCAGCATTAAAAGTTGGCAATGTATTAGATTCAGCTGAAACATTCACAATGTCATTTCTTAATTGCCCACAAGATGGCGCCCAAATCCCTAATGCTACATCCTGAGGAGAAACCTGAGACTTACTTTGATCTTTCAAAACCTGGACATCCCTGACTAATACAGACAATAAGTTAGAAATATCAGACAAGGCAGGTACTGTGAGAGACTCACCAGACTTCTGTGTAGCTGCTGAAGAAACGGCCTGTGCAGACACAGCCTCCGCATTCCTGACGTCCCTGTTGAGAGCCGCGCTGTCCACCATCTCTCCCAGGCTGATGGCATCGTCCTCCCGCTCCGCTGCTCGGCTCCAGCCGGCCGACCTGTCCACCTGCGGAAAAAATGAACTCCTCTCCGCTGCTCCACTTCTGCTATTAGCAGTGCCTACAGCCGTTACAACGGCTGAGGTATTTCTTACCCGAGTCCCAGCGCCAGCGCTCGTCCTGCCGACCGCAGCCTTGACGGAGCCTCTACCGCGACCTCCGGACTTTTTTGCCGACTTCTGAGCCGCTTGTCTCGGTGGGGAAGGGGAAAGTCGCAGGATGGGCAAGCGCCGCCTCTTCGCCGATGAATTCCGGTCATCGGATCTGACGCTACCGCTCCTCCCCCGATCCGACGAGTCTTCCGGCGAGACATCCACCTCTTCCGGGCCCGCTTCCAGCATGCTGTATCTGGTGTCCACAGCCGCCGAGATGAGGTCTGCCGCTGATGCCGCTGAGACTTCGTCCTCCGGTGCAGCTCCCACCGGAGCCTCTTGACCCGTCGACCGAGGTAGGTTAAGGCATTCTCTGATCCATTCATCCCCGCCTTCTTCTCCTGCCCTCTCGATCAGACGCCGCAGAAGGGACATTTTCTGGCCTCAGAAAACCACTGCTTGCTCAATGGGGAGACCCCTAGAACACCACAGCTAAATGTTTTCTGAGGCGAATTGAAAAAGCCCTATCCTGGCCTGCCTTAAATAGCCCTAAACCTAACCTGCAAAAACTGGTTTAAACTAGCTAGACCTACTCCCTTCAAAAAGACCGGGAAAATGAGTCTAAACTGCCTGACTCCCCAGAGATAGGGGAACTAGAAACTGCCCGTCCTGCTACCATCCCATGAGAAAAGGGGGGGGGGGCTTGAAACCGTTTTTCCCCCCTTTTCTTACATACTAGCGTACCCAGCAGTTTAGGGTTCCCAAAAACACATTGTTAGCGGAATCAGCCCAGATATCCGCTAGTACCTGCGTTTTGCCCCTCCGCCCAGCCCAACCCACCCAAGTGCAGTCTTGATCGATCACTGTCACTTACAAAACACAACACACATAACTGCAGCATTCGCAGAGACAGGCCTGATCCCTGCGATCGCTAACAGTTTTTTTTGGAAGCATTTTCTAAGTAAAAAAAAAAAATAGTTGTCGTTTTATTGTTCTCTCCCTCTCTATTCTCTCTCTATTGTTCTGCTCTTTTTTACTGTATTCTATTCTGCAAAGTTTTATTGTTATTATGTTTTTTCATGCTTTCTTTTCAGGTATGTAATTTACTTTACTGTTTTCAGGTACGCCATTCAGCTGTTGTGCAGACTTATTTATCTTGACAGCAACAGCGTTTGCTCCCACGATATATAAAGCCGTGACTCCAGTGCTGTAGGAGCATGGTGGCAATGTGCAATTCATTTAATCTCTAATTTGTTTTTTACCGAAAATTTTCGTATTAACACATTTTTTATTAACAAATTTTACGAATTTTCGGACTTCCGAAAATTTCGAATTTCAGAGTTTTCGTATTTCCGAAAATTCAAATTTTCGTATTTCCGAAAATTCTAATTTTTGTATTTCCGAGTTTTTCGTATTTCCGAATTTTTCCATTTCTGAATTTTCGGACTTCCACAATTTTGAATTTCCGATTTTTTTCATTTCCGAATTTTCGTATTTCCAAATTTTTTTATTTCCGAATTTTCGTATTTCCGAATTTCCGATTTTCGGAAATACGAAAAAATTTCGTCTTTTTTCATTTTCAAATTTTAGAATTTTCGAAATTCCGAATTTTCGAAATATCAAATTTTTATTTTTTTATTTTAGAATTTCAATTTTTTTATTTTTCGAATTTTCGAAATTTCGAAATTTCGAATATTCGAATTTTCGAAATTTCGAAATTTCGAATATTCGAATTTTCGAAATTTCGAATATTCGAATTTTCGAATTTTCGAAATTTCGAATATTCGAATTTTCGAATTTTTTATTTTTCGAATTTTCATGTTCGAATTTTCAATTTTTTTAATTTTTTATTTTCGAATTTTCAATTTTTTTAATTTTTTTAATTTTTTTAATTTTAAATTTTCGAATTTTCGAAAATATTTGAAAATTCGAAAATTAAAAAATCGAAAATTCGAAAAATTAAAAATTTGAAATTTCGAAATTGTAACATTCAAAAATTAATTTTTCATTTTCAAATTTCGAATTTTTGAATTTTTAACTTTCGGATTTCGAAATTTTTAATTTTCGATTTTTCGAAATTTTTAATTTTCGATTTTTCGAATTTTTGAATTTTTCATTTTCGAATTTCGAATTTTCGAATTTTCGAATTTTTCATTTTTCGGATTTACGAATTTTTCACTTTCGAATTTTAGAAATTTCGAATTTTCGAAAATAAAAAATTCGAAAATTCGAAAAAAAAAATATTTGAAAATTCGAAAATTCGAAAATTTAAAAATCGAAAATTCGAAAATTTAAAAATGTGAAATTTCGAAATTGTAACATTCAAAAATCTAAAGTTCGAAAATGGGAAATTTCCGAATTTTTTATATTTCCGATTTTTTTTTCGTTTCATTCGTTTTTTTTCGGAAATTTCGTTTTTTCAGTTTTTTCGTTTTTTGCTTTTTCGGAAATCCGAAAATTCCGAATTTTCGAATTTCCCGAATTTACGAACTTACCGAATTTTCGAATTTACGAAAAAAACGAATAAAACGGAAAAAAATAATTTTTAGATTTTCCCGAATTTATGAATTTACGAAAAAATACAAAAAACGAATAAAACAAAAACGATTTTTTTTTTAATTTCCCGAATTTACGAATTTACAAAAAAAAAAAAAAAAAGAAAATAACATAAACGAAAAAAAGTTTTTTTTGGCAGTGCACATGTCTAATTAGCACCACATCCCTTAATTAGTTAGATGAAAAAAAGTTTTTGGGGGGGATTTTTAAGGTGCAGAATAAATAATGGTGGCATCTATAATGTATAAAAAAAATTTTTAAAGAACAAAATAAAAAATTGTTACATAACAACTGGCAAGTACAGTTTAACAAGATTTCATGAAACCTTCACAGGTGTCTATCTGTGTCTAGGTAACCATATGCTACAGGCGATCATATTGGGCATTCAAGGACCAGAAAAACAGGATCTGCAGTGGACTCAATACCGAGGGACGAATGCTGTCTAAACCCACCAATGCTTATTTCTAAAGCTATCCACAAATCAAATAGAAAGAAAGAAGGCAATTGAAAACTGGTGTTTAGTGACAGCGTGCCTGGGTTCCAGCAGCAGTCACAATTTCCCCTTCGGGAGTCCTCAGCGACCACCTCAAGCACCATGACTTTAACTACATCAGAATGGAACCTATGATATATTCAAATATGTTCAATATGTCTAATGGTGAGCTTGCCATTAGTGGAATAGTAAAGGTTATTGCCAGTGCATTGGCATGGTTTCCTAATGATTTTCCCTACATTACAGTACGCATTACAAATGCAGCCCATCAAATGTCTATGTGGGGGGAGGGGCGCTCTCACCATTTAGAAGGATGAACATGGTGCTCTCCTTGATTCAAGGGCAACGAAGACAGTGTCCACATCAAAAGGTGCCATGGGGTCCAGCCGATCTCTGTGGCTCTGATAAATAATGGCTGTTGCTGAATCTGTCTCTGAGTGATGGGGCTCTGCTGAAGACCAATTCTAGGGTATTCCTTACATATTTTTTTTAGGATATGGTGGTCAGTCAATACGTAAGTGACAATGATTTGTAAGAATTGACCGTAATTAATGGTTACATAGTAGGCAAGGTTGAAATAAGACAAAATTCCATCAAATCCCTGTATGCTGTGGTCGTTCAGGTGCTTATACTGTATAATACCACCAATACCAATAATAACACCTTAAGGCTGTGCAGTAAGTCTTCTACCTGTCCCCATTTTGTTGGAATATAAATGTCTTTACCCCCCCCTTATTTATCGGGCATCATCAATAACCATATTTTTTTCCCTTTCTAGTATATTACATCATTACACTCCTTATGAATGGCTGAAATGCCAAGAAATGTGTTAAGTGCCACTAGATGTTAAGAGATACCTGGTCTTGTAAATTTTTCAATCGATTTATTCTATAGACATGTGCATTCGTTTTCGTCCGAATGCATTTTCGTCCGAATTTCAGGTATTTCCATTATCGTTTTAACAAACGATAACGAAAGCACAGAAAACGAAAACCGAAAGATCCAACATAAAAGATGCTTTAGTTTTGTTTTCGTTTTGTGGTCGAATGTGCCTAACCTTAACTATTAGTCCAATAGTGTTCTACATAGAGAGAAAAGATTCGACATAGAGAGACATGAGGAGTCAATTTTTTTTTTTTTTAAGATTCTATCGACCTGGGTCCTGTCCAAGGGGACATGTATCAATGCAAAAAAAGTTTTAAAAATGGCCGTTTTTTCGGGAGCATAAATTTAATAATGCTAAAAGTGAAATAATAAAAGTGAAATATTACTTAAAATTTCGTACCTAGGGGGGGTGTAAAGTTAGCATGTGAAATATTGCATGTTTCCAGTACTTAGAACTGTCCCTGCACAAAGTGTCATTTCTGAAAGGAAAAAAAGTCTTTTAAAACCGGCTTTGCGGCTATAATGAATTGTCGGCTCTGGCAATTCAGAGCGAATCCATTCATAAAAATAAAATAAAAATAGCGTGGGGGTACCCCCAAATTCCATTACCAGGCCCTTCAGGTCTGGAATGGATATTAAGGGGAACCCCGCCGTCAATTTAAAAAAAAAATGATGTGGGGTTCCCCCCAAATATCCATTCCAGACCCTTCAGGTCTGGTGTGGATTTAAGGGAAACTCCACTCCAAATTAAAAAAAAAATTGCGTGGAGTTCCCCCAAAAATTCACACCAGACCCCTTATCCGAGCACGTTAACCTGGTCGGCCGCAGAAAAGAGGGGGGCACAAAAATGTTCTTTTTTTTCATTTTCAAATTTTAGAATTTTCGAAATTCCGAATTTTCGAAATATAGAATTTTTATTTTTTTATTTTCGAATTTCGAATTTTTTATTTTTCGAAATTTCGAATTTTAAATTTTTTTTATTTTTTTAATTTTTTATTTTAGAATTTTTGAAAATATTTGAAAATTCGAAAATTAAAAAATCGAATGTTCGAAAATTTTAAAATTTGAAATTTCGAAAATTCAAATTCAAATTCAAAAATCTTTCGGATTTCGAAATTTTCAATTTTCGATTTTTCGAATTTTCAAATTTTTCATTTTCGTATTTCGAATTTCGAATTTTAGAAATTAAATTAAAATTTTAGAAAATAAAAAATTCGAAGATTCGAAAAAAATATATTTGAAAATTCGAAAATTAAAAAATCAAAAATTCGAAAATTTAAAAATTTGAAATTTCGAAATTGTAACATTCAAAAATCTAAAGTTCGAAAATCTAAAATTCGAAAATGGAAAATTTACGAATTTTTTATATTTCCGATTTTTTTTTTCATTTTCGTTTCATTCGTTTTTTTTCGGAAATTTCGTTTTTTCAGTTTTTTCGTTTTTTGCTTTTTCGGAAATCCGAAAATTCAGAATTTTCGAATTTCCGAATTCCGAATTTTCGAATTTCCCGAATTTACGAATCTACGAAAAAAACTAATAAAACGGAAAAAAATAATTTTTAGATATTCCTGAATTTATGAATTTACGAAAAAATACAAAAAACGAATGAAACAAAAACAAAATATTTTTTTTTGAATTTCCCGAATTTACAAATTTACGGAAAAAAAAAAAAAGAAAGTAACATAAACTAAAAAAAGTTTTTTTTGGCAGTGCACATGTCTAATTAGCACCACATCCCTTAATTAGTTAGATGAAAAACGGAAAATTGTATACTCACCTTTCCGTAATTTTCCTTTCCTGACGCATCTTCATGGCAGCACACACTGGGTTGTGACTCCGCCCCCACAACCTGACAGGATTGGTTAGCTATAAATTCGAAGAGGAGACACCCGGCATCATTCTCCGTAAATATCATCATCATTGAACAACAGGGTGGGCAGTTGTGTGCTGCCATGAAGATGCGTCAGGAAAGGAAAATTACGGAAAGGTGAGTATACAATTTTCCGTTTTCCTGACGCATTCATGGCAGCACACACTGGGAAATAACTCGCTAGTCGGGCGGGTTCAATGCAAAAGTATTTTATTTCCTATAGAGCCGAAGAATTGGCCCTGAAGATAGATCTGCCAAACTCGGAAGTTGCCAACAGAGCGGCGTCCACTCTGTAGTGGGTGATAAAGGTATGCCTGGAAGACCAGGTTGCTGCTCTGCAGATGGTCTCTGAAGAGACTCCACAATATGCTGCCCAAGAGGTAGCCACTGCCCTAGTTGAATGCGCTTTGATGCCTTCTGGGATCTCCAGCTGTTGAGTGGAATATGCTTTTTCGATGGCCTTAACTAGCCAAGAGGCGATGGTTCGAGAGGAGGCTGCCTGACCTCGTCTGGCTCCGTGAGGTATAATCAGGAGGGCGTCTGTTGACCGAAGGTGGATAGTGGCTGATAGGTAGTTAGAAATTGCAGACTTAATGTCCAAGGCATGCGGTTCACCATCTTCGTTAGAAAGGCATGGCAAGACGATGTCCTGGTCGTAATGGAAGGCTGAAGTAACCTTGGGAAGGAAGCGATCCGAAGGCCTTAGTACCACCCTGTCGGACAGGAAAACTAAGTATGGTTCCTTTGACATAAGAGCTTGCAGCTCCGACACTCTCCTAGCCGAAGCAATGGCAATGAGGAAGGACAATTTTAGGGTCAGGTCCCACAAGGAGATTGAGTTGAGCGGGAAGAAGGGAGGATTGGACAACGCCTCCAGAACTACTGAAAGATCCCAAGCCGGAAAGGATGGTCTCCTGGGCGGCCTAATTTTAATACATGCCTTCATGAACTGAATTATCAAGGGGTGCAGGGCCCATCTAGTGCCTGTTTTGGCAGACAGAGCGGAGATCTGCACCTTCAGGGTGCTTGAGCTCAGACCTTTGTCAATTCCTATTTGCAGAAATTCTAGGATTTGGTAAGGATCCGGAGAGACGTGATTCCAACCTTTGAGTTGCGCCAAATGGGCGAATCTCTCCCAGACTCTGGTGTAGACAGTGTTCGTGGTGACCTTCCTGGCCTGCATTAAGGTTGCTATAACTGCCTGGGAACATCCTTGTTCTCTAAGCCTAGCCCTCTCAACCTCCAGGCTGTCAAGTGGAGTCTGTCCGGAGCCGGATGGAGGAGCTGACCTTGGTGAAGGAGGTCTGCTGAGACCGGAAGGTGGATAGGAGGTCGGGTATTGAGTTGCAGGAGAGTCGTGAACCACGGCCTCCTCGGCCAGAATGGTATCACCGCGATCACTGTGACTGATGACCTTCGGAGCCGAGATAGAAACCTTGCTATCAAGGGAGTTGGGGGGAAGATGTACCCCAGATTGAAGTCCCATGGATGAAGAAGGCAATCTGTCCCTTCTGCTGTCGGAAAGGGAACTCTGGAAAGAAATTTCACGCATTTGGCATTCGCTGGTGTTGCAGCCAGGTCGATCTCTGGAGTCCCCCATGCCTCCGTCAAAATGGAGAACTCCCGGAGGTTCAGAGACCACTCGTTGTTTGAACGAAGTTCCCTGCTCAGGAAGTCGGCTAGCGTGTTCTGTGCCGCTGGAACGTAAACTGCTCTCAGGTCTAATAGATGAGCCTGTGCCCATTCCATTATGGGGTGAACCTCCTCTAATAGAGTGTGGCTTCGGGTACCGCCCTGTCTCTGGACATAAGCTACCGCCACCTTGTTGTCCATCCGGATTAAAGCGGTCTTCCCTTGTAGCAGAGGCGCGAAGGCTAAGAGTGCCTGGAACGCAGCTCGGAGCTCTAAAATGTTCGAAACTGTGCCCCGGGCAGGGAAGTGCCACGGTCCCTGGGCTGTCTGGTCCCGGTAATGAGCTCCCCAGCCCTTCTCGCTGGCATCTGAGGTCACGATCTCTGGACTCGGAGGAGCTATAGGTCTGGATCTCCTGAGGTTGGCAGGATATGTCCACCACACAAGAGCGTGCTTCACTTGAGTGGAGATTCTGATGCGTTGGTGCATTGAAACTCCGTCCCACTGTCTTAGAAAGGAGTTCTGGAAGGCTCTCATGTTCCACTGGGACCACTGCATCATGGGAATGGTTGAGGACATTGAGCCCAGTACGCTGAGGCAGGTTCTGGCTGACGCGAGTTTGGAGGACAGTAGATTCCGTACCTTCTGAACTAGAGGTTCCACCATCTCCAGGGGCAGCTGTACCCTGTTCTGTTTGGTGTCCAACTCTGCCCCAAGGAATATCATCACCTGTGAGGGTTGAAGGCTGCTCTTCCGCCAATTGATCAGCCAGCCGAAATTCTGAAGGGTAGCGATCAGGATCTCCCGCTGGAGGAGCAGAGTCTCCTGGCTTGCTGCTAAGAGCAAGATGTCGTCCAGATAGTGATGCACGCGAAGTCCCCTTTCCCTGAGGAGAGCTACGAGAGGTAGGAGGACCTTTGTGAACGTTCTGGGTGCCGAAGAGATGCAGAACGGTAGGCATCGGAATTGGAAGTGCTGTTGGCTGATGGAAAAGCGTAGAAACTTCTGGAACGCCGGATGGATTGGCACATGGAGGTAGGCGTCGGAAAGATCCACCGACAGCATCCAATCCCCTAGATTTACTGCCAGAAGGATAGACTGGAGACTTTCCATTTTGAAAGCTTCTATCTGAATTCTCCTGTTGAGACGTTTGAGGTCCAGAACGGGCCGAAGGTCCCCTGACTTCTTTCGGACCAAAAATAGAGGGGAATAGAATCCCCTGCCCCTTTGGTGCGAAGGAACTTCTATGACTGCCCCCTTTAGAATCAGCTCTGAAATATACTGAACGAGAAGCTTCCTTTTGTCCGGAGAAGATGGAATCTTGGTGGGTTGGAAGACAGTGTGAGGCAATGCCCCCATAAAGTTCCACTTGTGACCCTGGCTGATCGTAGAGAGGGTCCATGGGTCCTTTATGTGCTCTGACCACACTTGTGCAAAAGCCCTGAGCCTGGCGCCCACCTGAGCTGGGTGGGCAGGCAAAGCTTCAAAAGGACTTTGGTTGGTCCCCCGCGGTGACGGGCTTGGTCTTCTGAGCCCTTGTAAAGGGAGGGCGAGTGGATCTCCAATCTCTCCTAAACTCCCTGCCGGGGCGATAGGTTCTGGCCTCCCTGTATCTCTCAGGCAGATTGCGCCTGAAGGTAGGATTCCTCTGAGGCTTGGGTCTCCTATCCGATGGAATAAGCCCTGATTTTCCTCCAGTGACCTTGGAGATCGCCGAGTCCAATTTAGCGCCGAACAGGTTTGCGCCATCGTATGGTATCTTGCACCAATTTGACTTCGATGTTGTGTCAGCGACCCAGGGTTTCAACCATAAGGCTCTGCGGGCCATCACTGAGGCTAACATGGATCTAGCCGAGGAGCGAATCGCATCTACTGAAGCCCCTGCCACAAAGTCGCCAGCCAGTCTGATTTCCTGTAAAGTGGAAATCACCTCCCCCTGATCGGTACCTTCCAGGAGGGCCTTTTCAGCATTGGCTGCCCATGTTGAAATGGCTCTGGCGACAGCTGCCGTGGTAATGGCTGGTCTGCATGCTCCCCCTGCCGTAGAATATGCCTTTTTTAGCTCCAAATCAATTTTGCGGTCAAGGACATCTCGGAACGAGACCGCGTCTTCTATGGGCAGCGTAACATGCCTGGCGAGCCGCATTAGGGATGAATCAACGATGGGGGCGTTGATGAGGGGGGAGACTTTAGACTCCTTCAGCGGGTATAACTTAGCTAGTTTATTGGACAGACCAGGCCGCTTGTCTGGTTTTTCCCACTCGTCTTTGATGAGGTCCTCTAATTCCTCAATGAAGGGGAACAGTTCAGGGTCCCTTCTTAATTCTGGGAAGTATTTCCCCACCTTCGGGGGATCTGCCACTGGTTCTTCCCAGCCAATGGCCTCCTTAACCAAGCGTGCAAAGGGTTCCACCAAGCTGAAATCAAACCCTGATATCATCTCCTGTTCCTCAGGATCGGGAAGGGTTCCTGGTAGCTGGGCATACGGACTAAAGGCCGAAGAGGTTCCCGGAGTGGGGTCATCGCAGGCTAGAGGGGCCACGGCCCAGGCTGCTTCTTGTGCCGGCTCTCTTGGACGGTCAGAAGAGGCTCTAACATCCATCTCCCTTTCCTTCGTTGCTTCATTAAAGCAAGAGTGACAGGCTAGCTTCCCTGGCATGGCAGTAGCACCGCATACCCAGCAGGCGTTTGCTGCAGGACGGGCATGATAATGTTCACGGTGCGATGAGGGAGACCGTCTGCGGTGGGACCGGCTGCGACGGGAACGGCTGTGGCGTGATCGGCTATGCCTTGATCGGTGGTAACGGGAGGATGATCTTGACCGACTCTTGTGAGACCTTCTGCTTGATACATGCCTGGATCTCTCCCTGCGCCGTGGGCTTGCGTCTCTAGGCCTGGTGGGACTGCAAAACAAAGGCAGTGTTCAGTGGCCGGCTCTCTTTTTTCTCTTCAGTACTTACCCGTCAAATGATGGCCTCCATACCTCGTTTGTTGGTAGTGGTCTGCTAGGGCAGTGGGCTCCATGGAGAAGACAGCAGCAGAAATGGGAGCTGGAGAAGCAAAGAAATGGTTAAAAGAGGTGGAAAAAGATAAATGAGATGAGCCTGGCAGAGGAGAAGAGCTGGGTACCTTGCAGGAAAAAATTCCAGGAAAAACGGCAGAGCAGCAGCTGGGAAAAGGAAAAAATCAAAAAATGACATTTTTTAAATTCGTCGCCGCCGTCGCGGCGCTGATGACGTCATCGCGCATGCGCAGTAGCGCCGCGCGTGTCCGGACGCCATTTTGGATGAGGGCGAGGGAGGCTGCCACATCATCAGAGTGCGGCGCGCATGCGCAGAGCGGATGGGGAGCGCGGTGGTGGAGGGGAAGCATGGGACAACACAGCCCAGCAAGCCTGAAGAGAAAGAAAGAGGTAGGAACTTCCCAAGTTAACAGGCACAATTAACAGGCACCTACATATGTATACTAACAGGCACAGCAGATATGCCTTTATACATATATATATATGTGCCTGTCAAATAGTGGAAAAAAAGGCATACAGAAGGCAGCTAGCCAAATACCTGGAAAAAGAGGGAGACCCACTGCCAGAGTTCTAAGCTCATTTAGAGCTTGTGTGATGCCAGGAATTTTGACGGGATTTAGCCCCTGAGACCACCAGAGCGGGGATCCCCCCATATAGCTCTATTAGAGACTGTACAGGGGGGACTTCCAAACAGGAGAGGCTGAACCTGCTGGGGCGATAGCGGTAGGAGGCAAGCTGTACGTCCATGTCCTGTCAGGTGAGGATAAAAAAAGAGAATGATGCCGGGTGTCTCCTCTTCGAATTTATAGCTAACCAATCCTGTCAGGTTGTGGGGGCGGAGTCACAACCCAGTGTGTGCTGCCATGAATGCGTCAGGAAAAAAGTTTTTGGGGGGATTTTTAAGGTGCAGAATAAATAATGGTGGCATCTATAATGTATAAAAAAAATATTTTAAAGAACAAAATAAAAAATTGTTACATAACAACTGGCAAGTACAGTTTAACAAGATTTCAGAATGCGGCCCTCCCCCTCTCCTGAACCGTACCAGGCCACATGCCCTCAACATGGGGAGGATGTCCCCATGTTGATGGGGACAAGGGCCTCATCCCCACAACCCTTGCCCGGTGGTTGTGGGGGTCTGCGGGCGGGGGGCTTATCAGAATCTGGAAGACCCCTTTAACAAAGGGGACCCCCAGATCCTGGCCCCCCCTATGTGAATTGGTAATGGGGTACATTGTATCCCTACCATTTCACGAAGCAAGTGTAAATAGTTTAAAAAAAACACACACACCTAGAAAAAAGTCCTTTATTAATAAAAAAAAAGAAAAAAAATCCAGCGGTGACACTCGTTCCCGGCTTCCTGCTCCAACGTTGTCTGTATCCAGCGACGGGTGCGGGTGATCTCCTGTCCAGCGATGAGAAGATCCATCCATCCAGAGCGCAGCATCGCCGACCTCCTCTCACCGCTGGACACAGCCCAGCGAATGAGCGGCTGAAGCTGTGACATTTCTTATATAAGGGAGGCGGGCCACCCGTCACGTGACCCCGCACCCTCTGACGCACCCTCTGCTACGTCACTGGGGAAGCCCAGTCTTCCTCCTTGCTGGGCTTCCCCAGTGACGTAGCAGAGGGTGCGTCAGAGGGTGCGGGGTCACGTGATGGGTGGCCCCACCTTCCCTATATAAGAAATGTCACAGCTTCAGCCGCTCATTCGCTGGGCTGTGTCCAGCAGTGATAGGAGGTCAGCGATGCTGCACACTGGATGGATGGATCTTCTCATCGCTGTGTCACCGCTGGATTTTTTTTATTTGTTTTTTATTAATAAAGGACTTTTTTCTAGGTGTGTGTGTGTGTGTTTTTTTAACTATTTACACTTGCTTTGTGAAATGGTAGGGGTACAACTGTACCCCATTACCAATTCACATAGGGGGGTGCCAGGATCTGGGGGTCCCCTTTGTTAAAGGGGTCCTCCAGATTCTGATAAGCCCCCCACCCGCAGACCCCCACAACCACCAGGCAAGGGTTGTGGGGATGATGCCCTTGTCCCCATCAACATGGGGACATCCTCCCCATGTTGAGGGCATGTGGCCTGACACGGTTCAGGAGAGGGGGGGCGCACTCTGTCCCCCCTCTTTTCTGCGGCCGGCCAGGTTAAGGTGCTCAGATAAAGGGTCTGGTGTGAATTTTTGGGGGAACTCCACGACATTTTTTTTTTAAATTTGGGGTGGAGTTCCCCTTAAAATCCACACCAGACCTGAAGGGTCTGGAATGGATATTTGGGGGGAACCCCACGTCATTTTTTTTTAAATTGATGGCGGGGTTCCCCTTAATATCCATTCCAGACCTGAAGGGCCTGGTAATGGAATTTGGGGGTACCCCCACGCTATTTTTTTTTTATGATTGGTTTTGCTCTGAATTGCCAGAGCCGACAATTCATTATAGCCGCAAAGCCGGTTTTAAAAGACTTGTTTTCCTTTCAGAAATGACACTTTGTGCAGGGACAGTTCTAAGTACTGGAAACATGCACTATTTCACATGCTAACTTTACACCCCCCCAGGTACAAAATTTAAAGTAATATTTCACTTTTATTGTTTCACTTTTAGCATTATTAAATTCACTGCTCCCGAAAAAACCCTATTCGACAGACACCAAAAGACTTCAATGACAGATTCGACATAGAGAGAAAAGATTCGACATAGAGAGAAATGAAGAGTCGACATTTTTTTTTTTTTTTTAAAGATTCTATTGAATCTTTTTTTTTTTTTAGAACATTTGTCAGACACCATAAGCCTTCAATGACAGATTCAACCTTAATTTGGATTTTCGGACGAATGCATTTTTTTAACGAAAAACAAAATAAATAAAAACAAATTTCGGGAGTAACTAAATAAATGTATTTTTTGGACGAAAACGAAATTACAAAACAAAATATTTCAGTGTGCACATGTCTATTATTTTATCATGTACAATTATCATAACTATTTCTCAACTGTATTGCATGCTATAGCAGCATATCTTAGTGTAAGTCATGTGACTACCTATTTATTTAATACAATGTTTTTCTCAAAAATCTGATATGAATTTTAGATTGTAACAATAAATCATGTATTGTAATTTAATTTATTTGTTGATCTTGTTCATACCTGACATGACGGGCTTCATTTAAAGTCCCAAGTCTCTCCTTTTCTATAAAATTAATTTAGGGATGGAGGTCGCCATGTGTGTTGTGAGTGTGCCAGGTCACATACAATTCACGTGCTTATCTAATAGTTTTTTTAAATTATCGATGCTCCTCGCTGAAACCACTGTCTTACAGTGAAGAACCCTCTACACAGTTTAAAGTTAAGTCGCTTTTCTTCTAATTTTAATGAATGGCCATGTGTCTTATTAAATTCCCTTATGCAGAAAAGTTGTATCCCCATTGTGGGATCACCAGTAAGGTATTTGTACATTGAAATCATATGCCCTCTCAAGCGTCTCTTCTCCAGAGAGAGCAAGTTCAGTGCTAGGAACCTTTCCTCATAACTAATGTCCTCCAGACCCTTTATTAGTTATGTTTCCCTTCTCTGGACTCTCTCTAGTTTCACCAAATCCTTCCGGAGGACTGGTGCCCAGAACTGGACAGCATACTCCAGGTGCTGCCGGAGTCTTGTGGAGTGTGAAAAATATCATTTTATCTCTGGAGTTAATTTCCTTTTTAATGCATGCCAATATTCTGTTTGCAATGCCTGCAGGGCTGGACTGGGACAAAAATTTGGCCCTGGACTTCATCCAGACTGGCCCACATTGACAGGTCTCTCCCACAGCGGCCGGACAACTCCCGCACCCCCCCCGGCCACCCAAGCCCCCTCTCCCCCTTCACTAGCCACTAGCTGTTTTACTTTATTAGAGTAGAACGGCTGGTACTGGTACTCTTATAGGAAGTACCAGTGGGGAAGCTAGACATTATTTCTCTCGGGGCAAAGAATCAGTTTGGTGCCCCCCCTTATGGGAAAAGATTAGGCAGAGGTGAGAAACTCCCAGGCCGCTGTCACTGAAGCCGGCCCACTGAGCCATCGGCCCACCGGGAAACTCCCTGTAGTCCCAATGGCCAGTCCATCCCTGAATGCCTGCATCAGTTTGGCATTGCATGTCTTTGTTGAGTCTATCATCTACTAGAACCCCCAGGTCCTTTTCCATCCTAGATTCTTCCCCCCCCCAGTGAGTAGATTGCATTCATATTTTTGCCATCCAAATGCATTATTTTACATTTTTCCACATTAAACCTCATTTGCCATGTAGTTGCCCACCCATTAATTTGTTCAGATCTTCTTGCAAGGTTTCCACATCCTGTGGATAAGTTATTGCCCTGCTTAGCTTAGTATTGTCTGCAAATACAGAGATTGAACTGTTTACCCCATCCTCCAGGTCTTTAATGAATAAATTAAAAAGGATTGGTCCCATGACAGGACCCTGCGGGACCCCACTTTCCACCCTTGCCCATTCCAAGTACTCCCCATTTATCACTACCCTCTGAACTTGCCCTTGTAGATAGTTTTCAATACATGTACTAACCCTATGGTCCATGCCAACTGACCTTACTTTGTACAGTAAACGTTTATGGGGAACTGTATCAAATGCTTTTGCAAAATCCAGATGCACCACGTCTACGGGCCATCTTTTATCAACAGATTGGTTTGGCAAGAACGATTATTCAGGAATTCATGCTGATTTCTGCTAATCATACAGTTGTCAATTGCTAAAATCTTGTATATAGTCCCTTATGATCCCCTCCAAGAGCTTGCATACAATTGATGTTAGGCTAACTGGTCTGTTATTTCCAGGGATGTATCGTGGCCCTTTTTTATTAAAAAATGTGTGCTACATTGGCTTTTCTGCAATCAGCTGGTACCATTCCAGTCGGTAGACTGTTTGTAAAAATTAGGAACAATGGTCTGGCAATTACTTGACTGAGTTTCTTAAGGCCACTCAGGTGCAAGCCATCTGGTCCCGGAGACTTATTAATGTTGAGTTTTTCAAGTCTAATTCTGTCCTCTGTTAGCCATGAGGGTGCTTCCTGTGATGTGTCATGAGGATAAACATTGCAGTTTTGGTTACTGAAGCCCCCCGATTTCCTCGTGAAGACTGAGAAGAAGAATACATTCAATACCTTTGCCGTCTCTCTATCCTTAGTAACCAGATTCCATTCATCATTCTTTATGGGACCAATATGATCTGACCACCCTTTCTTACTATTTATGTACTTTCTTGGGATGTTTCTTACTCTCCTCCACTATGTGCCTTTCTTATTCTATCTTAGCCACCCTGATTGCACACTTAGGGCCAGATCCACGTACAGCGGGCACAACTTAATTTTTGGGATTTAAGTTACACCGCCGCAAAATCTCTACCTAAGTGCCCGATCCACAAAGCACTTACCTAGAAATTTTCGGCTGTGTAACTTAAATCTGTCCGTCGCAAGGCGTGCCCAATCTAATGGGGCGAGTCCCATTTAAATTAGGCGCGCTCCCGTGCCGGACGTACTGCACATGCTCCCGACGCGATTTTCCCGACGTGCTTTGCGCAAAGTTACGTTAAGCCGAGTTTTGTGAATCGCGCCGGGTAAAAAAAGTTGCGTCGGGAAAAAAAAGAGATGCGGCGGGAAAAAAAAAATTTAAAAAAATTTGACAGCGTCGCGGGAAAGAAGGGTCTACTTTTACATGGTGTACTAACTTTACACTTTGTAAAAGTAGCCCTAATTTTGCGTTTGCAAACTAACAACTTACGGAGACTTCACGAAGGGAAACCGCTTTGTGGATCTCCGTAAGTGCTAATTTGCATACCCGACGCGGAATTTCGACGAGAAATGCCCCCAGCGGCGGCCGAGGTACTGCATCCTAAGATCCGACAGTGTAAAACTATTACACCTGCCGGATCTTAGGAATATCTATGCGTAACTGATTCTGTGAATCAGTCGCATAGATAGAAACAGGGATACTACGGCGTATCAGTAGATACGCCGGCGTATCCCTTTTGTGGATCTGGCCCTTACATTTCTTGTTGCATTCTTTGTAAAGTTGGAATGCTGATGTTGATCCCTCAGCCTTGTATTTTTTGAAGGCCTTCTCCTTGGCTTTTATATGCATTTTTATGTTGGAGTTAAGCAACCCAGGACTTTTATTAGCTCTTTTAAATGTATTTCCTATTCGGATGCACTGGCTAATGTCCTTATTTAATATGCTCTTAAAGCATATCCATATCTCCTCTGTGTTTTTTGTTCCTAAGATTTCGTCCCAGTTTGTATCTTCTAGCAAGGCTCGTAGTTTAGGGAAGTTTGTATTCCCCTTATTATTTGTATAGATCCACTAATTGAGACCCAAGTTGTTGCCAACATTCCGGTATACATTTTCATGTAGAAACAGTACCCCACATTATAGGTACTTGGGACTTTAAAGGAAACAAGTTAGAGACAAAGTATGAAAAAATAGAAATTTTATTAATGAAATAATTAAGTTATTTTGGTGCATACATCACCATGTATAGAACATATAAAAACAGAATGCAAGATGAGATTGTAAGTGTCTGGTTCTTATTGATGTTGAGCCCGGTGCGTTTCAGGACAAGTAGGAAGTCCTTTTATCGGGGGGCATTCAAAGCAGGGTATTGCTACCATAACAATATCGGATATCGGAGAACTGGAGAAAGTGCAGAGAAGGGCAACCAAACTGATAAGAGGCCGGAGGAGCTCAGCTAGGAGGAAAGACTAGAAGAACTACATTTATTTACTCTTGAGAAGAGGAGAATAAGGGGGGATATGATCAACATGTACAAATATATAAGGGGTCCATATAATGAACTTGGTGTTGAGTTATTCACTTTACAGTCAACACTGAGGACAAGGGGGCACTCTTTACGTCTAGAGGAAAAGAGATTTCATCTCCAAATACGGAAAGGTTTCTTCACAGTAAGAGCTGTGAAAATGTGAAACAGACTCCCTTCCGACGTGGTTCTGACCAGCTCAGTAGATTGCTTTAAGAAAGGCCTGGATTCTTTCCAAAATGTACAGAATATAACTAAGATTTGTAGGTAAAGTTGATCCAGGGTAAATCCGATTGCCTCTCGGGGGATCAGGAAGGAATTTTTTCCCCCTGCTGTAGCAAATTGGATCATGCTCTGCTGGGGTTATTTGCCTTCCTCTGGATCAACTGTGGGTATGGAGTTGGGTGTATGGGATTGTACTGTGTTTTTTATTTTGTTTGTTTATTTTTTTGTGGTTGAACTGGATGGACTTGTGTCTTTTTTCAACCTGACTAACTATGTAACTATGTAACAAATTCTGGGGGCGTGGCATGACGCGGCATGGAGTAGGACGTGTGCACCCTAGATTCCATCCATTACTCCTGTAATTCCTATAATCCTGGACTCTGAACCTTCCATCCACCTCTGTCACCTGCCTGGGGTCCCCCTTATACCTTGCCTGGCCTCCCCACCCCTCAGCCATCCGGCGGCCCGAACGGAGCGGTGGCCCTCCCGCGCAGTGGCTGCATCCAGGAAAGTCCGCTGCTTCGGCCTATTCACGAAGGGCCACGGCCATCTTGGCACTCCTCCTCGTGGACCCAGCGCTAGACAGCCCGCACACCACACCGAGCCTCCGCTGACCCTCGGCAATCCACTGATCTGACCCGAGCGGCGTTCCCCCTGCACGGCGGCCACATCTAGGCAAGGCCGCGGCTTCGGCCTCCACGTGGGAGTGGCCATCTTGGTACTCCTACTCTGCTTCAGCACTAGGCCCCATCCCTGCAGCCAGCCTGAAGGCCCTTCTAACTCCACACCTGGCCTCCCCTGACCTCCAACCATCCGGTGGCCCAAACGGAGCGGAGATCTTCCCGCACGGAGGCTGCTCTTGGGCAAGACTGCTGCTTTGGCCTGTACTCAGGAGTCCGTGGCCATCTTGGTACCCCTGATCCTGCACTGGGCCCTGTCCTTGTTGCCGGCCTGGAGGCCTTCTTCCCGTCCTTCCTAGCCCGCTGAGCCTGATAATCTCACCCATCACACCCGCTATCATGTCCCCCCCAAAAAGCCAAAAATCTACTGCGGCAAAGCTTGCACAGTACCTCCATAATCAGGGGGAGGAGACTAAGGAAAATGGCGAGGTGAGCGCGGGCAGGGAGACACAGATAAACTGCTGGAGGCGATTACTCTCTGCAGGACCTCCCTCACTTCCCAGATTGAAGAGGTCAAGGTAGACATTTCCTTGATTAGACAGGATTTTCAGAAACTTTGCGACTGAAACGGAAACTCGCATCAGTATGGTGGAGGACGTCCTGCCGCCATTACAGGCCGGATCTGACCACATGCAGAGGCAGATTAATCAGATTAATCAGTTGATCGCTAAGCAACATGATATGGAGAATCGCCTCAGGAGGTGCAACCTCTGATTCATTGGTATCCCGGAGGGAGCGGAGGGGAAAGACCTGATGTCATTCCTGGAACAACTCCTGGTAACCACATATGGTTGGGAGGCCTTCTCCCCAATGCTGGCGGTAGAGAGGGCTCATAGGATGCCTGCTAAGCCTTCCCCTCAGGGAGCTCCGCCCCATACCTTTATTGCAAAACTTTTAAACTATAAAGACCGGGATGCTGCACTAAGGCTGACAAGAGAGAAGGGCAACCGTAGAAAACATCAAAGTGGCAATATTCCCTGACTTCTCGACCGAGATACAGAAACACCGGCAGAGCTTCAGGGAGGCCAAACGCAAGCTGCGCAGCCGTCACTTGAAGTATTTTATGCTTTTCCCTGCACGCCTGAGGGTGGAACATGATGGACGCGTATCGTTCTTTGAGGATCCTGAGATGGTCATCTCCTGGCTGGAGCGCAGGCCTGTGCATGGAGGAGCCGACTGACCACTCAAGTGAGCCACATGGCAGGGTACCTTTGTGTTGTGTTTTTACTGCTACTTGACCTGCCTTAAACCATCGTTATTGCATTGCTATCCTGTCCTATGTACACGTTGGTGGTTCCATGTTGATATACCTTGGCCAGGCCAGGGGGGCAGATAAAATTCTCTACTTCTGCTAAACACGCTGCCACGATGACTGTTATGTCACTCAGAGGACTGGCCTATTTCCCTATTTTTTCCCTTCCCCCCCGTGTTTTTTTTCTCTTCATCGCTGTATATTTTGAGTCATATTACTACATTTCATCACCCCCCATGGGGGTCTTTTTAATACCCCTGAACTCATTTGTCACACGGAGCTACGGTGGCGCGTTAGTTCTACAAGCTGCATGCATAGTGCAGCGAATTTACGCCCCACTAACCACTGGGAACCTGGACTATGCAGATGAACAGAGAAACTGGGTCTTCCTGCTTTTTTCTCATGCTAACTTGCTGGGGCACACAACCAGGCCCCATCATCATCATTATTTATGGTGGCTGGATGGCCTGCATGGTCGGCACCAGATACTGCCCTCTCTTTTTCTTCTGTTATTTAAAATTATCTGTTTGATGGTCATGACTCCGGTTTTGAACTATCGGTATTCTGATTACTGTACAATCTCGTGTTATCATTGACACTTTAGCTATATGTAATGACATGTATGCACTTTTTGTTACAATAAAGTTGGTTGGGAGGGGAGGGGGGAAAAGGAAAAAAAAAAAGAAAATCCACTACTGAATTCATACTAAATGTTGCATTTTCCATGCTAAAAGTTATGTACAAATGCTAGTATGATTGTACAACTGTTAATTTGATCACAATAAAACTTTGTTTTATAAAAAGAAAAACGATGTAACTAATTCTTTGGGTGCCATTTGCTAATGCGCATGTGCAAATTAGAGAGACCGTATTGGATGTTGGCATATTCTTCTCGTAATTCTTCCTTGACACAAAATTGGGCATGAGCAGCTTGTCCCATAGACTCTGTTCTATCAGGAGATGGATTGGGGACGGTGGAAGAAGATGAAAAAAAGAGAAGACAGGATCAAACTGCCTTTTTACACAATACAGAGGATAAACACCTTAGGTCCACAGTATTAAGCCCTAAACACACTATCGGACCTTTGTCCGACCAAACTCACATCGGAATTCCGACAGAATTCCATCAGAGTAAAAGAGAACATGTTCTCTATCTAAACTCTGATGGACAAACTTAGATGGACATACACACGGTCGGAATTTCCGATGGAAAAAGTCAGTCAG
Source organism: Rana temporaria (assembly GCF_905171775.1). NCBI lineage: Eukaryota > Metazoa > Chordata > Amphibia > Anura > Ranidae > Rana > Rana temporaria. The sequence goes on along the minus strand of NC_053491.1, from coordinate 294,326,282 downwards.
ACTGACTTTTTCCATCGGAAATTCCGATCGTATGTAAGAGGCATAACAAGCATGCTTTACTGCATATACAGACTACTGTTGTGGGTATAGTAACATTTTAGGAGAAAAATAGTGAATGTATATGTAGCACTACCCCCGAAGGAGCTGCTGGATTTTTGGGTGGCGTGTTACCTCGTGGCTCCTTCGAATTCTCTAGGGGCGAGTGATGCATATGTGCATAAACAGAAGTAAAGGAATGTCCACGACAGGTGCTCTTTTGCTGTGCTCTTTATTACCCAGCTGGGTAAAAACAATAAACTTGCGATGAGGAAAGTAAAGTTGAAAGGAGGAAGGATAGCAAATTCAGGCGTAATGATAGGAAACGGTCCTGCTCCCAAAGGTAACACTTCTCTGCGCCACTCCCGCCGGAGTGGGTTCAGTGTACCCGGACAGGCCTCTCTCACTGACCTAGCAGCCGGAGTATCACTCGGACAATTATAGGAATAAGTCTCTGCCACAGACCCTCTTTGGTGAACTTGAACTTGTGAGAAAGTCTCTGCCACAGTCCCCTCTCAAAGAGTCTCAGAAGATACCTCTGCCACAGGTCCCCTCTGGGTAGAATTCTTGGAGATATGCCTCCTTGGTTGAGTTACGTCTGGATCTCCTTCAACTTGTCGCCCAGGTACCGACTGACAGGTGATCAGTCCCGCAGTGTCCGGCTACCTGTGATCCCCGGTGGTTTTGTCCAAGCCCTATTGGACCGCCAGTCTCTTAATGGCGCTCCTCAGACCGACTCCCCACACAGCTTGGGATCTTCAAAAGAGGGAACCCAGTCGCTCACTGGATCCCCATCGTTGGTTCAGATGCTCCGGGCCAACATGGTCCCAGAACCAGGAACACCACGTGGCACGCACGCCCAGGCCAGGTAGGCCATATCGCCGTGGGCGCCATGATGTGGCAACCCTAAAGGTGGGTGCCACACTGGACGAATAAGAACCCAGAACCAATTGCGTCTGTCTCATAAATACCTCTCCCCAGCATGCACAGCGAGGACAAACCCTCGTGATTGGCTGCTGGGAAAAGCACCCAAACCTTGACTCCACTGCTGCCACCTGCAGTACCGGGGCTGGAAGAACACTCCAATACAGCAGAATGACCCACAGCACAGCCAAGCTGAGACAGAGGCCCTATTCTTATACCTAATAATCAGGATCAGAGTCTAACTATACTCTGATCTACCCTTAAATTTGACTAGCACCAGTACTATAAAGTACATAAGTGCTACACACTCCCCCCACCTGAATAGACACTGTCCCCAGTGTCCCTAAAAGAGGGCATTCAATCCTGAATACCCGACCTGAATCTGTACAACAGAAATGGACAGTAGAAGGAAGAGAATAGAAAAAAATACAAACGTTTTAAAACATTATTATGCAAACATTTATACACAGTGATGCATAGAATTTTCCACATTCCTGACTAGGGATGAGCCAAACACCCCCCTTTTTTGGTTCGCACCAGAACCTTCGAACGTTCGCGCAAACGTATTGAACCCCATTGACATCTATGGGCCTCGAACGTTCGAATTCAAAAGTGCTCATTTTAAAGCCCAATATACAAGTTATTGTTGGAAAACGGGTTTGGGGACCCGGGTCTTGCCCCAGGGAACATGTATCAATGGAAAAAAAGGTTTTAAAAACTGCTGTTTTTTCTGGAGCAGCGGTTTTAATGATGCTTAAAGTGAAAAAAAAATGAAAAATTTCTTAAAATATCGTACCTGCTGGGTGTCTATAGTAGTGGTACGTGTTTAGAACTGTCCCTGCACAAAATAAGATTACTATAAGAAAAAGGTAATTTAAGACTGCTTGCGGCTTTAATGTAATGTTTGGTCCCTGCAATATGGATGAAAATCACTGAGAAAAATAGCATGGGTTTCCCCGCCCCCCTTCCCCCCCCAGGTCATTAAAAAGCCCCTTTGGCCCTATATACTTTGAACAGAAGTATACAGGCGGTGCAAACAAGACAGGGACTGTAGGTTTGTTGTTAAGTAGAATCTGTTTGTAATTTGCAAATGGTACTTCTTTAACGTGTAGCTTTAGCCATAAAATCTTTTTTTTTGTTTACATTTTTTTTTTGTTTTTTTTTTTTGTTTACAAACTTTTATTGCAAAAGATAGAGAGCGGTACATAGTTGGATATATATAAAAATACAGCATAATTATAAAAGTTGTGGTAAGTTCTTATCAGAAACAGAAATATAATATGACACAGCAAAGCTAATGGGGTTAACAGGCTTTTCTTAGAGATGGGAAAAAACCATGGAGGATCTTGAAAGAATATTGAGGGAAGCCATGTTAAAAGGAGTGTGGTATAATAAAGAAATTAGTTTGTATTAAAAAAGAGAGGTGAATATTCAGACCAGGGGGACCATTTATTGTTGAAAATGTGCATGGTGTTTTGTAGCGTATGGGAGATTTTTTCCATCAAATTTATCTCGTTAATCCTGTGTTTGAGTGGATTTAGGAGTATTATTGGAGATTTCCATTGAGATGCAATCAGCCAGTGTACGGCTACACATATTGTATGGATGAGTCTCATATGGCATGTGGAAAGGTCCGTGATGGGGGAGAAAAGTAAACAGTTATGTATTGTAAGGGTGATTGGTTTATCTGAAATTTTAGAGGCAAAACTTTCAAGCTGTAACCAAACATTCTTGACCTTATCGCAAGACCAGAAAATGTGGGGGAAAGAACCCGAATCATCGCATCCTCTAAAGCATGAGGAGGAGATTGAGGGAAAAATGGCGTGGAGTTTGGTCGGGGTATAATACCATCTGATAAACACTTTTAGGGCTGTTTCTTTGATTGCAATAGATTTGGTGCATTTGTGTAAATTGGTTATACAGTTGTCCCAGTTTACTGGGGAGTACGTAAAGTTAAGGTCTTGTTCCCATTTTAGCATATATGATAATTTATTGGGCTCTGTGTTGTTAGACAAGATGAAATAAAGTTCTGAGATGAAACCTTTCATCCTGGGGGAATCGCGACAGAGTTTTTCAAAATGAGAGGGGGATTGGGTGTTTGCGGTTTTGAAGTGAGTTTCGAAAAATTGTTTAATAAGGATGAAATTATCGAATTCCGAGTCCGGAATCTGATATTTAGCTTTCAGGGTGGAGAAGGGGATGAAGTTTGTACCTATAATGAATTTGTTAAGTGTAGTGAGGTTTTTAGTCTTCCACCATGAAAGCTTTTCTGAAAACATAGAGAAGGGTTATCACCCCTGTAACATTTGTTTTGCTGTCTGTGTGCATCTGCTCAGAAGATTGCGCCTCACTTTCTGTCCCAAAGACAAATGATCTTTTTGAAAAAAAAATTTTTTTTGTGAAACAAGGATTGTGATAAAGCATCAGTGGACAAGAGATACCTTTTACAGAAAATAATTTCCCTTCCTAGGGGTATATTTCCTCTCACTTCCTGTTGTCTCCTTCAGTTTGCAAGTAGGAGTCGTTTGTACAAAAAACAAAAGAACAAAAGCTGGACAGCCGCACTCCAAAATTTTCTTTAAAAGAGATGTCTTTATTTTCAACTGTGCATACAGTCACTGCAAGCCCACAAAAATCAGTATGGCCAACGTTTCGCACTGGCGTCAGTGCTTAGTCATGGCTAGGAGTCGTTTGTAAGTTGGATGTTTGAAAGTAGGGGCCTGCCGTATATACTCTGCAGAAATTTGGGCCCTAGGTGTTGGTGTTGCCACAACACTGAAAGCCTAGTTAGTCTTGGTGGGCGCTGGAACGCCCTGCTGTGAAATATTAGATCAAGAATTGTAATTACACGCCCCTGTTGAACAGGGGCAGAAAAATTGGGCCTTAGCCACTGGTGCTGGTGCCACAACACTGCAACCCCTCACAGATACTGTAATTGGAGCGCAGCAAAGAGCCACATGCAAAGTATTGCATTAAAAATTGTTATTACACGCCCCCTGTTAAACAGGGGAAGAAAAATTGGGCCGTAGGCACTGGTGGCGGTGCCCAGAACCAACAATGTTCTTACTAGCTATCAGTAAGATCATTGAGGAAGAAAAGGATATTCAGTCAGCATAACAGGATAGTCACTCAGCATTAGCATAGGCAGTCTCCAAGGCATCTGACACTTCCAAATAATTATTCAGTTACATCAGCATCAGGTGCTTGGTAGCTGGTGTTGATCCAAGCCTGATTCATTTTTATGAAGGTCAGTCGATCGACGGAGTCGGTGGAGAGGCGCACCCTGTGATCGGTCACAAAGCCTCCAGCAGCACTGAATGTGCGTTCTGAAAGAATGCTGGATGCAGGACAAGTCAGTAGCTCAATTGCGTACTGTGCAAGCTCTGGCCAGTGATCCATCCTCAAGACCCAGTAAGCCAGAGGATTTTCGGTGGGGAAGGTGTCCAAGTCTGATCTTGCCCCTAGGTATTCCCGCACCATGTAAACCAGACGCTGGCGATGGTTGCTGGAACCGGTCATACCTTGGGGCTGCGGACTAAAAAATTGTCTAAACGCATCGGTCAGACGGCCACCTTCTCCACCGCTCCTTCTGTGACTCACCGAAGCCTCAGCAACACGTTGTCCAGGACCAGGATTTGGTAATCCCCCAGGTTCTGGGAATGCATTGCACAGACCTTTCTGCAAGGCCTCCCGAAGATGTTTCATCTTCTGCTCCCTCTGCGATGGCAAGATAAGCTCCGCAACCTTACTCTTGTAACGTGGATCAAGGAGAGTTGCCAGCCAGTAATGATCCCTCTCCTTGATATCACGAATACGAGGATTCTTACGCAGGCTTTGCAGGATCAGGGAGGCCATGCAGCATAGGTTTGCTGAGGCATTCGGGGCACAGTCCTCTGGGTCACTGAGGACAACATGATCCGCAGCCACCTCATCCCAGCCACGTAAAAGTCCATGGGTTCCTTGGGATTGTAAATGATCCCTTGAAGACTGCTGCTGCTGATGCTCAGTAATAGGCTCCACCTCCATGCTGATGATACAATCCTCCTCCTCCTCGTCCCCTTCCTGTGTGCTAGGCGGGCAAGCAGGACCACTGTCTGGATAAAAGGGGCCTTGAGAGGTAAGGAAGTAGCGTGTGCTCCAACATGTGAATAAGAGGGACAGTCTTACTGATGCATGCACTGTCACTGCTCACCTCTTCTTGTGGCCCCTCAAATGGTGACAGGACAGTGCATGGATCCCTGATCAAGGCCCACTGGCGTGGGGGAAAAAAACAAGCTCCCCTAACCCAGTTCTCCTGGCATATTGGCACAGGTACTCATTGATGGTCCTCTGCTGCGTGTGCAGCCGCTGAAGCATGGCCAATGTAGAGTTCCATCTGGTGGGCATGTCACAGATTAGGCAGGTTCTTGGGAAGGTTGTATTCCCTTTAGAGGTCTGTCAGCTGAGCAGTGGCATTATATGACCTTCGGAAATGCAGGACTTTCCTGGCCTGCTTCAGGACATCCTGTAAGCCCGGGTACCTGCCAAAGAAACGCTGCACCACCAAATTCAGAACATGAGCAAAACAGGGCACATGGGTCAGTTGTCCCTGTCGCAGGGCAGAGAGGAGGTTGGTGCCATTGTCGCTAACCACTATTCCTGGCTTAAGCTGGTGTGGCGTCAACCACCTCTGAGCCTACCCCTGCAGAGCTGACAAAACCTCTGCCCCAGTGTGGCTCCTGTCTCCCAAGCACAGCAGCTCTAGCACCGCATGGCATCTCCTGCATTCCTGCGTAGCCCCTCGTACGCCTACGGAGCACGGCTGGTTCCGAGGACACATCAGCACAGGAAGAGGCCACAGAGGAAGAAGAGGAGGGGTGGAGGAGAGAGGTGTGTCACAACCGGTAGGAGTGTTTTGGAGGTGTGGTGGCGGAACAACCTCCAACACTACTGTACCTTGTCCTGCGTCCTTCCCAGCTGCCAGCAGTCACCCAATGCTCCGTGAAAGATAGGTAACGTCCCTGTCCATGCCTGCTGGACCATGAGTCAGCGGTAATATGCACCTTACCACTGAATGCCCTGTCCAGCGAGGCATGGACATTGCCTTTCACATGGCGGTAAAAAGACGGAATCGCCTTCCGTGAGAAAAAGTGGCATTTGGGAACTTGCCACTGAAGTACTGCACATTCCACAAACTCACGGAAGGGGGAAGAATCTACCAACTGAAAAGGCAGCAGTTGAAGTGCTAGCAATTTCGCTAAGCTAGCATTGAACCGCTGAGCATGTGGATGGCTGGGAGAGTACTTCTTTCGGCGCTGCAGCAGTTGGGGCAGGGAAATTTGGTTGGTACAATCTGACATTGGTGTACTGATAGTAGATTGCCCGCATGTACTACTAGGTTGTGACACACCTAATTCTACACCTTCAGTCCTATCAGTGCAGGCTTCAGAGAGGACTGAGGTTATAGTGGGGTTGGATATCCCAGCTGATGAGGGGCAGTGGGAAGGACCGCTTGGTCTTTGGTGTGGGTCTTTCAGGTATGCTTGCCAACGAACTGCATGGCAGGTCGACATATGTCTGGTCAAGCATGTGGTGCCCAAGCGGGTGATGTTTTGGCCACGCGAGATACGCTTAAGACATATGTTGCAAATAGCAACGGTGCGATCTGATGCACATGTTTCAAAAAAGGCCCACACCAAAGAACTTTTGCAGTAACGCTGAGACACAGCAGTGCCATGCACAGGCGTAGCTCTGCGATGTAATACAGTTGGTGTGCTGCCCTTAAGCTGTGCCCTGGTTGGCATCCTGCCTCTTTGGAGATGTGCCTGTGCCTCCTCCTCCTCCTCTCTCCTATCAGGCACCCACGTACAGTCAGTGACCACATCATCCCCTCCCTCCTCATCACTGTCGAAAACCAGGCAGTATGCTGCAGCTGGGGGAACATGACTGCCAGATTGTTGTCCCTCTCAGGCACCCCCTCTCTCTGGGCTCACATTTCTGCCTTCCTCTATCTGTGTTCCATCATCGGAGCCTTCAAAACGCTGCGCATCTTCATGCAGCATGTACCCAACACTGTGTTGAAACAGTTCGGGGGACTCCTCAGGAGGACATGGTGGGACTAGGGAAGGAGTAAGTGATGCCATTGAGCAGAGGGAAGAGGATGCCTTGGCATCACTGTCGAAAACCAGGCAGTATGCTGCAGCTGGGGGAACATGACTGCCAGATTGTTGTCCCTCTCAGGCACCCCCTCTCTCTGGGCTCACATTTCTGCCTTCCTCTATCTGTGTTCCATCATCGGAGCCTTCAAAACGCTGCGCATCTTCATGCAGCATGTACCCAACACTGTGTTGAAACAGTTCGGGGGACTCCTCAGGAGGACATGGTGGGACTAGGGAAGGAGTAAGTGATGCCATTGAGCAGAGGGAAGAGGATGCCTTGGCAGCTAATTTGCCAGACAAAGTACCCTGAGCCTGGGTGAGAAAGGATCAGGATGAGGATGGCTTGGTCATCCACTCTACCAATTTGTCTGCATGTTGAGGCTCAACACGGCCAGCTCCCAAAAAGAAGGACGAGCGTGTGCAACGGCCACGTGCTGAAGATAATGCACCGTGTCCACCACCAACACTGTTGCCTCTAGATGCAGAGCCTGCTTGCCCTCGTCACTCTCTGCCTCTCTTTGTTGTCCTTCCAGACATTATAATGGTCTGCAGAGGACAAAGTCAGTACACACACCTCGCTTTAGGTGCAAACTGCAGAGGACACGTGTAGTACACACCAAGTGGGTTTAGGTGCAAAGTAATGAGCACACTTGCAGTATACAACAAATGGGGTTAGGTGCAAAGTAATAAACACACTGGCACTATAAACCAAATGGGTTTAGGTGGAAAGTAATTAGCACACTTACACTATAAACCAAGTGGGTTTAGGTGGAAAGTAATTAGCACACTTACACTATAAACCAAGTGGGTTTAGTTGCAAAGTAATGAGCACACTTGCACTATGCACCAAGTGGGTTTAGTTGCAAATGAATGAGCAGCACACTTGCACTATCCACCAAGTGGGTTTAGTTGCACTGAGCACACGGGCAATACAACACGTGAGAACACTGCAGCTAGCACAATCACAAAGTAATGAGCAGCACACTAGCTCTGTGCAACAAGTGGGTTTAATTGCAAATGAATGAGCAGCACACTTGCACTATCCACCAAGTGGGTTTAGTTGCAAATGAATGAGCAGCACACTTGCACTATCCACCAAGTGGGTTTAGTTGCAAATGAATGAGCAGCACACTTGCACTATCCACCAAGTGGGTTTAGTTGCAAATTAATGAGTGGCACACTTGCACTATCCACCAAGTGAGTTTAGTTGCAAATGAATGAGCAGCACACTTGCACTATCCACCAAGTGGGTTTAGTTGCACTGAGCACACGGGTAATACAACACGTGAGAACACTGCAGCTAGCACAATCACAAAGTAATGAGCAGCACAATAGCTCTGTGCAACAAGTGGGTTTAGTTGCAAATGAATGAGCAGCACACTTGCACTATCCACCAAGTGGGTTTAGTTGCAAATGAATGAGCAGCACACTTGCACTATCCACCAAGTGGGTTTAGTTGCAAATGAATGAGCAGCACATTTGCACTATCCACCAAGTGGGTTTAGTTGCAAATTAATGAGTGGCACACTTGCACTATCCACCAAGTAAGTTTAGTTGCAAATGAATGAGCAGCACACTTGCACTATCCACCAAGTGGGTTTAGTTGCACTGAGCACACGGGCAATACAACACGTGAGAACACTGCAGCTAGCACGGCCTGACAGATTAGGAACAACCAATCTAACTAAACTATACAGTGTATAAATATATGAACAACTCCTGGGATGTATATATATATATATCCTCTACACACTGTAAATTTAACTGACTAGCCTGCCTGCTCTATCTAGCTAGGAAAAAGACAATCTCTCTCTCTCTCTCTGTCTGATCTTTAACCACTTAACGCCCGTCACACGCCTATTTCCGTCCACAGAATGGCACGTACCCGCCTTTCCGCGGGCCGGGGGTCCGATCGGGACCCCCCCCCCCCCGCTGCGTGCGGCGGGCGGATTCCCGCGGGGAGCGATCCGGGACGATGGCGCGGCTATTCGTTTATAGCTGCCCCGTCGCGATCGCTCCCCGGAGCTGAAGAACGGGGAGAGCCGTATGTAAACACGGCTTCCCCGTGCTTCACTGTGGCGGCTGCATCGATCGAGTGATCCCTTTTATAGGGAGACTCGATCAATGATGTCAGCCCTACAGCCACACCGCCCTACAGTTGTAAACACACACTAGGTGAACCCTAACTCCTACAGCGCCCCCTGTGGTTAACTCCCAAACTGCAACTGTCATTTTCACAATAAACAATGCAATTTAAATGCATTTTTTGCTGTGAAAATGACAATGGTCCCAAAAATGTGTCAAAATTGTCCGAAGTGTCCGCCATAATGTCACAAAAAAAATCGCTGATCGCCGCCAATAGTAGTAAAAAATGATTTTTTTATAAAAATAAAAAAAAACTATCCCCTATTTTGTAAACGCTATAAATTTTGCGCAAACCAATCGATAAACACTTATTGCAATTTTTTTTACCAAAAATAGGTAGAAGAATACGTATCGGCCTAAACTGAGGGAAAATAATTGTTATATATGTTTTTGGGGGATATTTATTATAGAAAAAAGTAAAAAATATTGCATATTTTTCAAAATTGTCGCTCTATTTTTGTTTATAGCGCAAAAAATAAAAACCGCAGAGGTGATCAAATACCACCAAAAGAAAGATCTATTTGTGGGGAAAAAAGGACGCCAATTTTGTTTGGGAGCCACGTCGCACAACCGCGCAATTGTCTGTTAAAGCGACGCAGTGCCGAATCGCAAAACCTGGCCTGGGCATTTAGCAACAAAATGGTCCGGGGCTTAAGTGGTTAACCAGTGCTGGAACACACTACACGAGTCCGCCCAGCAGGTGGCCTTTTATAGTGTGGGGCATGTGCTACATCCCTGAGTCATAATTGGCCAAAGCCACCCTGGCTTTGGCCAATTATGGCTCTCTGTTTTTTGCGCTGTGATTGGCCAAGCATGCGGGTCATAGTGCATGCTTGGCCAATCATCAGCGCGCAATGCCGCAGTGAATTATGGGCCGTGGCGCGACACCCGTTTTGTTTGAATTTCGACGAACAATCGAACAGGCAATGTTCGAGTCGAACATGGGTTTGAGTCGAACGCGAAGCTCATCCCTAATCCTGACTATCTATACTGCCCCGCCTCACCATTAAAAGAAATGTCACAGCTTCAGCTGCGTCATTCGCCGGGCTGTGTCCTGGCGGAGAGAGGAGGCGGGCGATGCTGCGCTCTGGATCCCCCTTAATAAAGGACTTTTTTCCACGGTGTGTGTGTTTTACAACTATTTACACTTCCTTTGTGAAATGGTAGGGTACAATGTACCCCATTACCAATTAACATAGGGGGGGCAGGATCTGGGGGTCCCCTTTGTTAAAGGGGTCTTCCAGATTCTGATAAGCCCCCCGCCCGCAGACCCCCACAACCACCAGCCAGGGTTGTTGGGATGAGGCCCTTGTCCCCATCAATATGGGGACATCCTCCCCATGTTGAGGTCATGTGGCCTAGGATGGTTCAGGAGAGGGAGGGCCGCACTCTGTCCCCCCTCTTTTCTGCGGCCGGCCAGGTTAACGTGCTCGGATAAGGGGTCTGGTGTGGATTTTTGGGGGAACTACACCCCATTTAAAAAAAAATTGGGGTGGAGTTCCCCTTAAAATCCACACCAGACCTGAAGGGTCTAGAATGGATATTTGGGGGAACCCCAAGTCATTTTTTTTAATTGACGGCGGGGTTCCACTTAATATCCATACCAGACCTGAAGGGCCTGGAAATTGAATTTGGGGGGAACCCAATGCTTTTTTTTTTTTTTTATGAATGAATTCTCTCTGAATTGCCGGGAGCTGACAATTCATTATAGCTGACTTTTTTTCTTTCAGAAATTACACTTTGTGCAGAGACAGTTCTAAGTACGGGAAACATGCGCTTTTTCACATGCTTACTTTACACACCCCCCCCTAGGTATGAAATTTAAAGGAATATTTCACTTTTATTGTTTCACTCTAAGCATTATTAAATTCACTGCTCCCAAAAAAACGACCGTTTTTAAAACTTTTTTTTGCATTGATACATGTCCCCTGGGGCAGGACCCAGGTCCCCAAACACTTTTTAGGACAATAACTTGCATATTAGCCTTTAAAATTAGCACTTTAGATTTCTCCCATAGACTTTAACAGGGTGTTCCGCGGCTTTTAGAATTTGCCGCAAACACCCCAAATTGTTCGTTGTTCGCCGAACAGGCAATGTTCGAGTCGAACATGAGTTCGACTCGAACCTAAAGCTCATCCCTACTGCAAAATGGTAAACCCTTTAGACCCACTAATTTTGCAAATTGCAAAACAGCGGGAGTGGTGTACTTGCTCTCATGTCACTGTGGGGCCTTTTACATTGGCAAGACGAAACAGCCCTTTCACAAGCGAGCCTCCAGACATATCACTTGCATGAGAAAGGCAGATCCCGATCTCCCTTTGGGTCGCCACATTCGTGACACCCACGGTAGCAAGATCCCAAAAATCGAATTTTTAATTCTTGACAGAATACACCCCAACAGTAGAGGGGGTGACTGGAATAGAACTCTATTACAGAGAGAGACAAGATGGATAGCTACGTTGAATGCAACCAAAAAGCCTGGACTTAATGAAATGGTCAGTTACCGCCCCTTTTTAGAGGGTTTTTCCTCTGGGGGGTGGGAGGAATAGGTATATTTATACTTACCTTATGGCCATTTCTGGACTGTACGATCATCCCGTCTTAGCCTCACATGCTGATAAATATCACACTCTCCTTTACTGCATCTCCAAGTTTGGATATTTTAGCCTCCACCCGACGCATGTAGGGGGCTTCAAGTACACCAATAGATGTTGCATATGTCGGTGGTGCATAGGGTTCCCCTTTGTCAATGCAGTTTTACTGCTATCCTGCGTCGGCGCACATTCTGTGCCGATCGCAGTAAATTTTTGGGCAGTGCTCGGCATACCTTGTGCGAAAGGCCCTTCCCTGTTTTTTTTTCCAATTCTATGTGTTTAAATTAAATTGGGGACACTTGTCCAGGTTTTTTTAATTAATTTAATTCAATTTACTTTAATTTAATTCAGCTTAGTTTTTTTTTTCAAAAATCACTCTTTGGAACTATATTGAGATGCTGCTGTGTCTGGGTGAATACTTTACCAGACTGGAGACTATAGTGTATCTCAAAATGGTTGGATCTGCACTTGCAGTATTATTCATTTAAGAATTTGTTTTCCAAACCTATTTTTCCCTTTTGCACTGAATGTTATTCTCCTCACTTTGTGGAGGCTTGTTTACTTCCCATTGTTTGACTTGTAGTCACCGCAATGGCCGCCACTTTTGCGTCATCGGGGTAAACGTTTCTTTGCCGCAATGACATCATGACGCCTGACGTCCGTCACGCGCATGCGCCCGCTGTATTAACGGGCTTAAACTTAGACTGTCATGGCGTCTGCTGCGAAATCAAGCTGAAATCTGATCACAGGTACTCTTAATCCTTACACCCAACTGGCTGGCTATCTACCCTGTATTTGTACCTTTGGGTAAAACATACTAGATGGAAAATTGACACCATACTTTCTTATTTAATGTCTATTTTAGAAATCACCGATAGTAACCCACCTCTCCCTATCTGAGGAGCACCTGTAGAGGCTTGCTACATGGTGACTGATACTCTTTCTCCCTGCATTGATATCTTATATGTGGATTCTCACATATGGTAGGTTGCCTGATATTGGCTGCTATGCCCACTATATAGTACTATAATCTCTTATTTTGTGAGCGAACGTGAGCTTAACGCCCCCCCCCCTTTTTGCCCCTCCCCCTCTTTCCTAATTTTTATTTTTTTTTGTCCTCCAGGGAACAACCTTTGCTTGGCTGGCTATCAATTCATATCCTCTCTGTGAGCATAAGAGACTATGGCCCGGATTCACAAAGCACTTACGCTCGAGATCTCGAGATACGCCGCGTAAGTGCAAATATGCACCGTCGTATCTATGTGCCGTGCTCACAAACCGAGATACGCCTAAAAAAAAGATTCATCTGACCGACGTAACTTGCCTACGCCGGCGTATCGTGGGCGCATATTTACGCTGGACGCAAGTGGCGCTCCCATTGATTTCCTATTAAAATATGGAAATGAGGGAGATACGTCGATTCACGAACGTACTTGCGCCCGGCGCATAATATACGCGGTTTGCGTAAGTCGTACATCTGGCGTAAAGTTATTCCCCATATAGGAGGCACAACCCATGCAAAGGTATGGACCAGGGAACACAAGCCGTCGTATCTTATGTCGTTTACGTTGTACATGAATATGACTAGGCGTAGGTTACGTTCACGTTGTAGGCAGTGATGCGCCGTATCTTAGGGAGTAGTTCCGACGTGATTCTGAGCATGCGCAGTGGGATGTGTCATTGGGATGGCACGTGCGCCGTTCGTTATTCGTATCTTTATGGCGCTCGGCCCATCATTTGCATGGGGTCACACCTCATTTGCATGGCTCACGCCCACTTCCACTTACGACGACTTACGCATAGGAAACCCAGCGCAGATTTGGCAGCACTGGCTTTGTGAATCAAGTGCGCCTCTCTGCGCTACGTCGGCGTAGCGTATATGAGATACGCTATGGCGGCATAAATATGCGCCGATGTATGTGAATCCGGGCCTGTGTCTCTATACTAATCTTTTTTTCTTGATGCGTGTCTTATGCTGAGACGGGAAATGTCCTCCAGACTCTACTTTTATTGTAAGTGATACGGCTTTTTCTTGGCTAGCATTTCAAAATATATATGTACATTTTCCTCTCCTCTCTCTATGTATGTAATAATTGCAACCACTTGAGCTGTAAATAATGTTAACGTTTTTTTTTTTTTCTCCCTGTAATATATGTATATATCTCTCTTTTTTAATAGACATGTAACTTTCTGACCCTATGATCGTTTGTAATACCCCTTGAAGAAGGATCACAAATACCGAAACGGCTGTCGGGTTGGACTATACAGTATGTGGTCTTATGTCTGTTTACTGTTATATATAAATAGGATCTGTATACCACTTGCATGTGTTTTTTTATCCCTTATAGGACACTATTATGTCCTTTTTTTGATATACTCAAATAAAATTAATATGTATTTTTTCTACACTTTATTTGTTTGTTTCACTTTAAAAGTCTGACCCTTGAGGGGGTTTTCCTTGTTTTTTCTGTTGGCATGCGGTGGCGCGCTAAGAACAACTTGTAATCCAGTAAGGTAATAGTAAACTAGTAAAGTTTCCTGGATAATCAAGCCAATGAAATGGATGTCAGAGATTCGCCCTTCCACAAGCAAACAGTACCTTCAGTGAAGTGCCCATCTCACCCAACTGGTTTAGGCCTTGTCCCTCTTCGACACACTGTCCAGTCAATCAGCAGGCTCCGGTCCTCAGACAGGTCACAGGGTTACTGGGATCTCATCCGACGGCTCCGGTAGAAGCTCTGTTTCTCTGTCTCAAAGCCACTCTGCCCGGGCGTATGTAGGCCTCAACTGCGGCCTACTCCCCGTGGAGACACTCCTGCAGAGTCCTCCTGGGTTGAAGAGGCGGTCCCGAGAGAGCACGCCAAACACGTCCTCTCCCTTAAATTACCTCCCTATGCGGTCGGTGCGAAAAGCAAAGCATCTTGGGGTGGCACAGCTGCTCTCTGGGTAATGCAGTCCATTACAGGCCAGGGCAAATGGAGTCTCTTCTCCTACTGAACTCAATTCCCCAACATTCACTGCAGTACCAGAACAGAAAGTACACAACAGGTGGTTGTAACCCAACTCAACCACTGGAGGGAGCTGGGATCCTTCATGATCAGCAATCGTAGTCTTTGTATCACATCAAAAGGGTAATACCCGCTACATATAGTTAGTTCACTCTTATGTATGTAATTGCTAATCAATGCACCATTTTAGATGTTCTTTGGTTTGTGAACTTAATTTCCAAAGAAAATAATATGGCTTTGCATGGTCTACTCTGTTCAGCTTGTAATATCTACAGTAATAAATAATAGAGAATGCAGGCTATCAGCTGACTCAGTTTTTCAGTCTCTTTCATATTTCAGTTACAGTTGATGCTGAAATGTTACAATAATGTAGAAATCAATCTGGTTGTGATTTTAACAGCCACAAGGGTATTTTAATACATATATATTTCGCTTTTAAAAGGACCAATAACAAGTGAAATCTTACAAAGTGTAAATGTTTCTTGCATAGTATTACATGTCAAAATCCCCTGACATCATGAAAAATATTTTAGAAGAAATTTTGGCACATTGATTAAGCCCTGTTCATAAAATCAAGCAAAGGGATGTTCTCTTTTATATCCTTTGCTTTTTCATATTCCAGGGAGTAGAGGATGTAGACCGGTAGACCACCATGATATAGTTTTGAATATTTGTATTCAAAGACTCAGATGTATCTGCAGGCATTGAATTACACATATGGTGACTGTGCACCTGATCAGCATTAAAATATATGGAAGGAAAAGTTAAATATAGAAGAATTTCCTGAATCAAGATGGTTATTAAAACCCATGTGAAAAATGATGTTACTCGTCAGGTATTGTTATGTATAAACAAATAAACAATCTAACTATGAATTCTGGTTATCATTTACATTGTAATAAAATGTACATTTACTGTAGCAATAACTTTTTTTTTTTTTTAAGAAGGGTTAAAACCCTTGTCAATGTATTTATTTATTGCCTGCGTTCCACTGCAACCCCTCACAGATACTCTAGTTGGAGCGCAGCAATGAGCCTGTTGCAAAGTATTGCATCAAAAATTGTAATTACATGCCCCTGTCAAACAGGGGCAGAAAAATTGGGCCTTAGACACTGGTGCTGGTGCCACAACACTGCAACCCCTCACAGATACTCCAGTTGGAGCGCAGCAATGAGCCCGCTGCAAAGCATTGCATCAAAAATGTTAATTACACGCCCCTGTTAACCAGGGGCAGAAAAATTGGGCCTTAGCCACTGGTGGCGGTGCCCAGAACCAACAATGTTTTTACAAGCTATCAGCAAGATCATTGAGAAGGAAAAGGATATTCACTCAGCATAACATGATAGTCATTCAGCATCAGCATAGGCAGTCTTGAAGGGATCTGACATTTAAAAAAAAAAAAAATTAGTTACATCAGCATCAGGTGCTTGGTAGCTGGTGGTGATCCAAGCCTGATTAATTTTTATGAAGGTCAGTCGATCGACCGAGTCGGTGGAGAGGCACACCCTGTGATCAGTTACAAAGCCTCCAGCAGCACTGAATGTGCGTTCTGAAAGAACGCTGGATGCAGGACAAGCCAGTAGCTCAAATGCGTACTGTGGAAGCTCTGGCCAGTGATCCATCCTCAAGACCCAGTAAGCCAGAGGATTTTCGGTGGGAAAGGTGTCCAAGTCTGATCTTGCCCCTAGGTATTCCCACACCATGTAAAACAGTAGCTGGCGATGGTTGTTGGAACTGGTCATACCTTGGGGCTGCAGACTAAAAAATTGTCTGAACGCATCAGTCAGATGGCCACCTTCTCCACCGCTCCTTCTGTGACTCACCGAAGCCTCAGCAACACGTTGTCCAGGACCAGGATTTTGTAACCCCCCAGTCTCTCGGAACGCGTTGCACAGACCTTTCTGCAAGGCCTCCCGAAGATGTTTCATCTTCTGCTCCCTCTGCGCCGGCAAGATAAGGTCCGCAACCTTATTCTTGTAACGTGGATCAAGGAGAGTTGCCAGCCAGTAATGATCCCTCTCCTCGATAGCACGAATACGAGGATCCGTGCGCAGGCTTTGCAGGATCAAGGAGGCCATGCAGCGTAGGTTTGCTGAGGCATTCGGTGTGGAGTCCTCTGGGTCACTGAGGACAACATGATCCGCAGTCACCTCATTCCAGCCACGTAAAAGTCCATGGGTTCCTTGGGACTGTAATTGATCCCTTGAAGACTGCTGCTGATGCTGAGTGCTAGGCTCCATGCTGACACAATCCTCCTCCTCCTCCTCTTCCTGTGTGATAGGTGGGCAAGCAGGAACACTGTCTGGATAAAGGGGGCCTTGAGAGGTAAGGAAGACCTCCTCTTCCTCCCTCTGTTCTGCCTCAAGGGCCCTGTCCATTATTCCACGCAGCATGTGCTCCAACATGTGAATAAGATGGACAGTCTCACTGATGCATGCACAGTCACTGCTCACCTCTTCTTGTGGCCTCCTCAAATGGTGACAGGACAGTGCATGCATCCCTGATCAAGGCCCACTGGCGTGGGGGAAAAAAACAAGCTCCCCTAACCCAGTTCTGCTGCCATATTGACACAGATACTCATTGATAGCCCTCTGCTGCATGTGCAGCCGCTGCAGCATGGCCAACGTAGAGTTCCACCTGGTGGGCATGTCACAGATTAGGCGTTTCTTGGGCAGATTGTATTCCCTTTGGAGGTCTGCCAGCCGAGCACTGGCATTATATGACCGTTGGAAAAGCACACAGACTTTCCTGGCCTGCTTCAGGACATCCTGTAAGCCCAGGTACCTGCCCAAGAACCGCTGCACCACCAAATTAAGGACATGAGCAAAACAGGGCACATGGGTCAGTTGTCCCTGTCGCAGGGCGGAGAGGAGGGTGGTGCCATTGTCGCAAACCACCATTCCTGGCTTAAGCTGGCGTGGCGTCAACCACCTCTGAGCCTGCCCCTGCAGAGCTGACAGAACCTCTGCCCCAGTGTGGCTCCTGTCTCCCAAGCACACCAGCTCAAGCATCACATGGCATCTCTTTGCCTGCGTACCTGCGTGCCTGGTACAATCTGCCATCGATGAACCGATAGTAGATTGCCCGCATGTACTAGGCTGTTACACACCTAATTCTACACCTTCAGTCCTATCAGTGCAGGCTTCAGAGAGGACTGAGGGTATAGTGGGGTTGGAGATCCCAGCTGATGAGGGGCAAGGGGAGGTCCACTTTCTTCTCTGGTGTGGGTCTTTGAGATACGCTTGCCAACAAACTGCATGAGAGGTCGACATATGTCTGGTCAAGCATGTGATGCCCAAGCGGTTGATGTTTTGGCCACGCGAGATACGCTTGAGACATATGTTGCAAATAGCAGCGGTGCGATCTGACGCACTCGTCTCAAAATAGGCCCACACCAAAGAACTTTCGAAATAACGCTGAGAGACAGCAGCGCCCTGCACATGTGTAGCTCTGTGTTGTGATGCAGTCGGTGTGCTGTCCTTAAGCTGGCCCCTGGAGGGCATCCTGCCTCGTTGGAGATGTGCCTGTGCCTCCTCCCCCTCTCTCCTATCAGGCACCCAAGTAGAGTCAGTGACCTCATCATCCCCTCCCTCCTCATCACTGTTGAGTATGCTGCAGCTGGGGGAACATGACTGCCAGATTGCTGTCCTTCTTGGGCACCCCCTCTCTCTGGGCTCACATTACTGCCTTACTCTATCTGCGTACTACCATCATCGGAGCCTTCAAAACGCTGCGAATCCGCATGCAGCATGTACCCAACACTGTGGTCAAACAGTTCGGGGGACTCCTCAAGAGGACATGGTGGGGCTAGCAAAGGAGTGAGTGATGCCATTGAGCAGAGGAAAGAGGATGCCTTGGCAGCTACTTTGCCAGGCAAAATACCCTGAGCCTGGGTGAGAGGGGATGAGGAGGATGAGGACGGCTTGGTCATCCACTCTACCAAGTCTTCGGCATTTTGCAGCTGTGTGAAATGACGTTAAAAACCTGCGCATGCTCAGAAGCAAGTTATGAGACAGGATCGTTCTGGTAAAACTACCATTCATAATGGAGTAAGCACATTCATCACGCTGTAACAGACAGAAAAGCGCGAATCGTCTTTTACTAACACGGAATCAGCTAAAGCAGCCCCAAGGGTGGTGTCATCTGCATGGAACTTCCCCTTTATAGTGCCGTCGTACGTTTTGTACGTCACCGCGCTTTGCTAGAGCATTTTTTTTAAACGATGGTGTGTGGGCAACGTCGTTTTAATGATGAAGTTGGAAAAACTTCTTTTTTTTCCACATGCCGAAAAACTTAATTTTTACGACGGAAAAAGCCGAACGCAAACAACGTAAAAAAAATGCGCCGGGCGGTCGTTCGTTTCTGAATCGGCGGAAATCCTCATTTGCATATTCGTTGCGTAAAAAAAACAAAACGCCACCTTGCGGCCGGCCTGGAATTGCAGCCAAAGATCCGACGGTGTAAGACACTTACACCTGGCGGATCTTAGGGATATCTATGTGTAACTGATTCTCTGAATCAGTCGCATAGATACGACCGGCAGAACTCAGAGATACGATGGCGTATCAGGAGATACACCATCGTATCTCTTTCTGAATCTGCCCCATAGTGTGTTGGCTTGCTATTTAAGGATAAATTTGTTGCACGGACATATATAATTTTGTATACTGTATCATGTTCTTGCTGTTGACTATGGTATTCAAATAAATGGGATAATCCTGCATATTTTTAGTCTTAATACCTGTGGCAAAATGCCATAAGCTGGATTTACACTTTCTAAGAGTTTGGCCATACAGAAATGTACAGTCTGTTCTGGGAACAAAAGAAAACCTGCATACTGCAGATCAATTGGGGCATATTTAGGTCTGTGCACATGTCTGTGGGCTCTCATTATACTATGGTTTAACTGCTGTGCACAAATTATTAATATCCATTATGAATAGGGCTGTGTGGTGAAATATACCAAACTAATGTTGTGTCACAATTTGTACTTTTGCGTTTTTGCAAATCGTAGGTTAGATCAACTACTACTTTTGTTTTTGCTTTGGAGGCCCTGTGATGCAGCTAAAGCCACTGCCACCCAGCAACTGCCAGGGAAATAGCCACCCTTCCCCTTTTTTTAACCAGGCCTACTGCTTTTGTAGTTCAGTACTTTGTTGGAGAGTGTTAGGTAGAGAGCATAGCTAGTGATATAATGTAGAGAAAAGAGTTTAGTGCAAAATTTAGCCTGAAACATACGATCGGACTTCCAACTGACTTTCCCATGGATTTTGCATTTTCAGACAACTTTCACCAAATCACATGTTTTGTCAGCTCTTTACCGCCACCCTTTGGGCAACTTCTGGTATTGTTGGCTGATCTTTAGCATTGGTTCTGAGCATGCATGCTTGTACTTTGGACTTAAGTCCTATGGACTTGTGTACACACGATCAGATTATCGTCCCTCGGACATTTGTTGCCAGAAAGTTTGTCTGTTTTCACAGCAAACATTTGTCAGAGAAAAAGTGAAAACATTTATCCGATGGAGCGTACACGCGGTCTGATAGACCGATCAAACAGGTCCATCGGACATTTGTTGTCAAAAAGTCAGATCGTGTGTATGGGCCTTCTGACTGTTCTTTGCTGGTTCTTGCTTTTTGCTATGCAATGACTAATAGCATCCCTGGGACAAGCCATCACTTTCAGTACACAGATTGAAGTGACCCAAAAGTCCTAAGAAATTGTGTGCAGTGCATTAACTGTTTTGCTTTATTGCAAACCTAAATATAGCTGCACTATTTTGTTTTTTGGGGGTGTATTTAGGGTGGTTTGTTTATTCAATTTTTTTTGTTTTTGTGTTTTTTTCACATTTTCTTTTCTAAAATACAAAACATGTAAAGAAACATACATGTTTTCAATATTTTTATTTGACAATTCAGCAAACACAGTTTCAGTGCAGGAGTACAGCTAATTTAAACCATAAAGCTAACAAAACATTTGCTGGCAACAAACGTGGGTACACCCCTAAATGATAATGTCCAAATTGGGCCCAAAGGGTCAATATTTTGTGTGGCCTCCATTATTTTCCAGCACTGCCTTAACCTTCTTGGGCATGGAGTTCACCAGAGCTTCACAGGTTGCCACTGGAGACCTCTTCCACTCCTCCATGATGACATCACGGAGCTGGTGGATGTTAGAGACCTCCACCCTCCATTTGAGGATGCCCCACAAATGCTCAATAAGGTTTAGGTCTGGAGACATGCTTGGCCAGTCCATCACCTTTACCCTCAGCTTCTTTAGCAAGGCAGTGATATTGGAGGTGTGTTTGGGGTCATTATGTTGAAATATTGCCCTACAGCCCAGTCTCCGAAGGGAGGGGATCATGCTCTGCTTCAGTATATCAGTTATTGTTGCCATTCATGGTTCCCTCAATGAACTGTAGCTCACCAGTGCTGGCAGCATTCATGCAGCCCCAGACCATGACACGCCCACCACCATGCTTGACTGTAGGCAAGACACACTTGTATTTGTACTCCTCACCTGGTTGTCGCCACACATGCTTGACACCATCTGAACCAAATACGTTAATATTGGTCTCATTAGACCACAGTAATACATGTCCCTCTGCTTGTCTTCAGCAAACTGTTTGAGGGCTTTTTGCATCATCTTTAGAAGAGGCTTCCTTCTGGGACAACAGCCATGCAGACCAATTTGGAGCATTGACAGGCTGACCCCCCACCCCTTCAACCTCTGCAGCAATGCTGGTAGCACTCATACATCTATTTCCCAAAGAAAACCTCTATGACGCTGAGCATTTTGCACTCAACTTCTTTGGTCGACCATGGCGATGCCTGTTCTGAGTGGATCATGTCCTGTTAAACCCGCTGTATGGTCTTGGCCACTGTGCTGTAGATCAGTTTCAGGGTCTTGGCAATCTTCTTATAGCCTATGCCATCTTTATGTTGAGCAACAATTCTTTTTTTTCAGATGCCATGTTGAACTTCCAGTGACCAGTATGAGAGCGTGAGAGCGATAACACCAAATTTACCACACCAGCTCCCTATTCACACCTGAGACCTTGTAACACTAACTGGTCACATGACACCGGGGAGGGAAAATGGCTAATTGGGCCCAATTTGGTCATTTTCCCTTAGGGGTGTACTCACTTTTGTTGCCAGCGGTTTAGACATTAATGGCTGTGGGTTGAGTTATTTTGAGGGGACAACAAATTTACACCGTTATACACGCTTTACACTCACTACTTTACATTGCAGCAAAGTGTAATTTCTTCAGTGTTGTCACATGAAAAGATATAATAAAATATTTACAAAAATCTGAGGGGTGTACTCACTTTTGTTAGATATTGTATATAAATAGGGATGAGTCGAACACCATCTGGTTCGGTTCGCAGCAGAACATGCAAAAAATTAGTTCGAGCACTGTTAAAGTCTATGGGACACGAACATGAAAAATCAAAAGTGACAATTTTTAAAGGCTAATATGCAAGTTATTGTCATAAGAAAGTGTTTGGGGACCCGGGTCCTGCCCCAGAGGACATGTATCAAAGTTTTTTTCGGGAGCAGTGATTGTAATAATGCTTAAAGTAAAAAAACAATTAAAGTGAAATATTCCTTTAAATTTCATACCTGGGGAGTGTCTATAGTATGCCTGTATAGTAGCGCATGTTTATGTTTCTTTTATCAGTATTGCCGGGACCCGACAATTCATTATAGCCGTTTTAAATTACATTTTTTCCTTTAGAAATGTAATTTTGTGCAGGGACTTTTCTAAGCGTGGGAAACATGTGCTACTTTACAGGCATACCATAGACACCCCCAGGTACGAAATTTAAAGGAATATTTCACTTTTATTGTTTCACTTTAAGCATTATTAAAATCACTGCTCCTGAAAAAAATTCAGTTTTTAAAACTTTTTGTTGCATTGATACATGTCCCCTGGGGCAGGACCCAGGTCCCCAAACACTTTTTATGACAATAACTTGCCTTGCTGTATTTTGGATATATGTACTGTACATTATAGCCTGGATTCCCATTTTAATTGTTAAAATTACATAGTAATTTTTAATAAAAGAACCATCACTTTGACTATTTGAATTTGCTACATCATTGCTGCTAGAAAACCTCTCCGGGGAACCTTCCCATTTTTTCCTTTATATATTGGGGTGCGCAGCTATCTCTCCCTTCTACAGTATGTGTCTTCCCCTCTATTGTATGCATATTGGGTGGCTAAAAACCCCTTCCCCCCTTTGACACTAGAGATCTGGCCTGGAACAGTTTGGTGTCCTTTAAGTCCCCCATTCTTACATTGTATAACGTTCATCTTTAACAAGTACATCTTTGCATGAATGGTTAACTCTCGTGTCAGGATACATTACTGACCTTGAGAAAAGATCTAATTCAATCCTTTTTTCCTTGTGTACTTCAGAAACTCCAACAGAGTCTTGTATTATAGTACACAACACAGGCAGTTACTAACTTTCTGTGTTGAAATATATATGTAAAGAGGTGGTAACTTTGTATCCTTCTACTGCTCCTGTGCTTTAACCACTTGACCACTGGGCACTTAAACCCCCTTCCTAACCAGACCAATTTTCAGCTTTCGGTGCTCTCACAATTTGAATGACAATTACTCAGTCATACAACATTGTGCCCATCTGAAATTGTTGTCCTTTTTTCCCCACAAATAGAGCTTTCTTTTGGTGGTATCTAAATCACCTATGCGGTTTTTATTTTTTGCGCTATAAAAGAAAAAACACTGAAAATTCTGTAAAAATAAAAAAAATCTCGTTTCTGTCATATTAGCAGGTATTGCAGAGTATGGGGGGTATTGCAGAGTATGGGGGGTATTGCAGAGTATGGGGGGTATTGCAGAGTATGGGGGGTATTGCAGAGTATGGGGGGTATTGCAGAGTATGTGGGGTATTGCAGAGTATGGGGGGTATTGCAGAGTACAGGGGGTATTGCAGAGTACGGGGGGTATTGCAGAGTATGGGGGGTATTGCAGAGTATTGCGCAGGGAGGGATGGCTGGATCTGTGACTGCATTTGTCACAGATCCAGCCCACAGCAGCTGCTGCTGCTTCAGCTCTCTCCCCTCTCCTCTCACACTGTACCGATCGGTACAGAGAGGAGAGGGAGGAACCGGCGTCATCACATGACGCCGGTTTGTTTACAAGTGATCGCTCCGTCATTTGACGGAGCGATCACGTGGTAAACAGCCGCTATCAGCGGCAATTTACCACGATCTGTGATGCGCCGGGTCTTCTAGACCCGGCGCTCACGGATGTCCTCCCAGAACAACTCGACCACGCTGTAGACGTCTTTTGTCTATGGCGCGGTGGCAAAGAGGTTAATGCAAATATCTGTCATTACTATTTCATTAGAATGACTAATACATCTTTATTAACAACACCTGTTCAATGTCATTGCTTATTATACATTCATGTAATCAGGTTTGTGAACATTCCAGTGGGCTTGTGTTTTTCCTGTCGGCCGCTAGGTGGGTCCCAGCTCTTCTGGACTTCCCGGCAGGGTGGGAGGGTGTGGACATTGTCTGCAACATCCCCCCTCCCTTTGCTCCCTACTGACGGCCGTATACATCTCGGCCGCTAGGGTGAGCACTACCCTGCCGGCGGGGTCCCGCGATCACCTCCGGACGTCTGACGGTATAGTGCGCATGCACAAGTATTTCGGTGTGCCCACATTGTTGTGGCATCATGCATTTGCCACGGAGGTGACGACAGCGGTTGGGGCTTTCCTTCCGGAATGCCAAAAGAGCCACATGTGAGCCGATGTATCAGCGGCTAGGATGCCATTATCCTGGGGGTGGGCGGTGGAGGGAGGGGGAGACGATGTTGTACCTGCAACTAATCACCTGACTCCTCATTACGTAGGCACCATACATTCTGGGCTGCATTTGGATCAACACATGATCCTATGCATGCTCGAATGGACAGTTACCCTATCTATGTGGTCTTATGTGAGTATTTACTCTTTTTCTGTAAACCTATCCAACTCATTCACTCTCCCCAGCACATGTAGAGCCCTTTTTCCTCTTGCCTAATTGCACTAGGATAATTTATTATATTTAACTGATGGCTCCCACAAGCTATATTAGTATTTAAGACAAACCATAAGGCCGCGTACACACGGTCGGACAAAACCGATGAGAATGGACCGAGGTTCAGTTTCATCGGTCCAAACCGACTGTGTGCATAGCCCATCGGTCTGTTTTCCTTCGGTCCAAAATTTTAAAACATGCTTCAAAATCGAACCGATGGACCGCTGCCCGATCGGTCCAAACCGATGGTTAGTGCAGAAAGCATCTGTTCAAAACCCGCGCATGCTCAGAATCAAGTCGACGCATGCTTGGAATCATTGAACTTTGTTTTATTCTGCATGTCGTGTGTTTGACGTCACCGCGTTCTGACCCGATCGGTTTTTGGAACGATGGTGTGTACGCACATCAGACCATCAGGCCACTACAGCGGTGAACCGATGGAAATGGCCCGTCGGACCATTCTCATCATTTTGGAACGACCGTGTGTACGCGGCCTAACAATAGACTCAACTTTTACTTTTTTAATTAAGTCTGCTGCTCACATTCTTGTCCTTCAAGATTTGACAGTGCACAGCACCCACATTTTTCCTACACCCCTACCAATTCCCAAACGGCTTACATTATTTACCCAGAATCTCCACCCGCACCACTTATTTTTCCACTACACAGTTTTCTATCATTTTTAAGGCTGCCCCCCCCCTTTTTGTTTGTCTCCCTGTGCACACACATTTCTTTATTCTTTATTAATTGACCCTTATAATGCTAGTTCATGATTTCCACTTTTGATCGCTATCCCTCTCATGATGTTAACATCATTAAATAAGCCCAAACTTATTGTTATGAGGTACCACATGCTATTTTTAGGGAGTCAACATTAGGACAACTAGGAGTAAGTCCATATTGACTATAAACATTTTCAACATATCAGGTATTCCTGTTTATTCATTAAGCATCTGATAACTTCTTTCGCTGATACGTTATTTTATCTGGTGTATTGCTGTAGGTCCTGGTCTCCCTTCCCCCCTCTCCTCCATTCCTTCAGGGGTGTCCTGTGTGGCTCTTTGTAAGTTCCTTTTGAGCTGGGTCCTTTTCCTCTGGGGAGGCGGAAACCACCATTTAACATTACGGATCACTCATCTCATTTTAAAACTATCTTTTGGCTATGAGATTACCTAGTTCATTTTTTTAGTGGTAAATATAGTACCCTTGTATAAACCATTTTAATTTGGTGCAAATGTATTGATATGATCAATGAGATTTTTATGTATCTCTTTATAGCAAACTATCCCCCTGAAGAAGACCATGCTGGTCGAGACGCATCGGTGTTGCCGCACAGTTAGACACCATGCAATGGAATGCTGTATATATCTATGTTTGCCTTGCTGTATTTTGGATATATTTGTTAAAATGACATTGTAGTTTTTAATAAAAGAACCATTACTTTGACTATTTGAATTTGCTACATCATTGCTGCTAGAAAACCCCTCCGGGAAACCTTCCCATTTTTTCTTCAATACCTTGCATATTATCCTTTAAAATTAGCACTTTTGATTTCTCCCATAGACTTTTAAGGGTGTTCGGCGGCTTTTCGAATTTGCCGTGAACACCTCAAATTGTTCGCTGTTCGGCGAACGGGTGAACAGCCAGTGTTCGAGTCGAACTCATGTTCGACTCGAACATAAAGCTCATCCCTATATATACCGTATTTATCAGCGTATAACACGCATCCTAACTTTAAGGCCGGGTACTCACGACCAAACATGTATGGTGAAAGCGGTCCGTCGGACCGTTTTCACCATACATGTCTGCCAGAGGGCTTCTGTACGATGGTTGTACACACCATCGTACAGAAGTCCGCGCGTAAACAATACGCGGGGCGTGTCCGCGGTGTCGCCGCGTCGATGACGCGGTGTCGCCGCGACAATGACGCGGCGACGTGGGCGGCCCGCCTTTAAAATGCTTCCACGCATGCGTCGAAGTCATTCGACGCATGCGAGGGACGGCGGGCGCCTGGACATGTACGGTAGGTCTGTACTGACGACCGTACATGTCCGAGCGGGCAGAATTCCAGCGGACTGTTTTAAAACAAGTCCAGGAATATTTGTCTGCTGGGAAAAGGCCCGGCGGGCAAATGTTTGCTGGAATTCGGCCCGCTCGCGCCCACACACGACCAAACATGTCTGCTGAAACTGGCCTGCGGGCCAGTTTCAGCAGACATGTTTGCTCGTGAGTATGGGGCCTAAGAGAGACGTTTCAGGAAAAAACGTTCTACAGCACCCTGCGTATAACACGCAGGCACAGTTTACCCTCTATTTTCAGGGTAAAAAAGTGAGTGTTATACGCCAATAAATACAGTAAATATAGTGGTCTCATAGTTAGGTGGACATTGACATATACTGTATATATAAACAGAACTTGTGAAAATACAGAGTTGATATACTATTATGTATTGTAGATTAAAGCTAATTTGTAAACATTCCTCCTTCACTGTCGCCTTCCTTCTCTCATTCCACATGCTGAGGACGCTAGTTCATCTCACATATCAGAAGTGCACGAAGCTGAGAACACCCTGCATACTGTATGTGCAGCTTTGATTCTTGTGTCAGTTATCAGATCCAGATCAACAATAAATACAGATTATATATGATTCAATAAAACAAATGGTATTAATAATCTTGAATTGCCAAGTAGGATTATGTCATTAAATAGGATTAAATTATAACATTTCACTCAAAAAGCCCTCAGACATAGCATGATTAGTGAATAGTACGACTTGACCCACAATGCTTCTGTTTTTCTGTTATCTTTTCAAATCAAACAACATTTATATGTCGTAAACCTAGAGTTTAGGTTAGTTCCCAGTGTGCTTGTGTCTGGGTGTGTGTTTAGGGGGAGATGGGGATTTACAATTTTTTAATGCAATTTATAATTACTACATCTACCGAACAAACATTAACAATTAATGACAGTATTCACGAATTAGCTGCCAGTGATAATTGGTGTTTCCAACGGGCGTGTGTTGCCTTGTTCAGATTTAACAAACATTTTTTTTTGGAAAACAAACTTTATTCAAAAAAGCCAAAATACAGTGTTCCTCCGGTCAACATAATCATTCCAGGCCTGATAAGTTTAGGTATCCAGTTTCACTGTGAGTTTACTTGATATTACGTGGATTATGATGTGTAGTCACTCAGTCTAGACAAAGTTTCGATTACTGTGAACACAGTCAAAGTGTGTAGGAAATATTAATGAAATACATCCCAGCTCAAAAATAGTAAAGAAAACAAGAGTGAAATCCTAATTATTATTCTTATCTTATAATGTCTTTATAGTGTATTTTTTTCTATTTGTTTTAACCAAATGTATTAAATATTTTATAACATGGCACAATTGATTTTTTTTTTATTACAACTGAATAGTGAATATGGACATTTTTATTCTATCTCTATTCTATCTCTAATGCCGGTCGTTTTTTGCCTTGTAAAAAAACGTTGTTTTTTCTCATGAAAAAAACCAACGTTTTTCAAACTTCATTTTAAAAAACGACGTTGGTGTGTACACCATCATTTTTTCAAAATGCTCTAGCAAAGCGCGGATACGTTCAGCACGTACGGCGGCACTCTGTTCCATTCAAGCTTGCGTCATAACTTGCTTCTGAGCATGCGCGGGTTTAAAAACGTTGTTTTAAACGTAGTTTTAGCCCACACACGGTAATTTTTTATGACACAAAAAATGACGTTTTGAAAAACGACATAAAAAATTGAACCATGTTCGAATTTTTTTTTGTCGTTTTTCAGAAGACATAAAAAGACGCTTTCCCCACACAGGGTGATTTTAAATGACGTTTTTAAAAATGTCGTTTTTTTTTCATCACAAAAAACGACCGTGTGTACGCGGCAATAGCCTGCAAACTGGTAAATGGATCACTCATGTGTCACATTTGTATCAGCAGGAAAACATATACAAAAATGTTTACTTTAGAGGCACCCATGGGACACAAAAAATATTAAATTATTACACTTAATACACATTTACAACCAAAAAGCATAAAAGACATGCATTATTAAAATCAATCATTGTAAATGTACCAAATGTACAACATAATACATAGAAAGTACAACATGCAGTTCATAATCTTTGTAGCTAGTATGCAAATTAGTGTTAATGAGTCAACTGATTTTTGTATGTCCGCTTCCTAAGTATGCATGAAAAGACTAACAAAAATCGCTACATAAATAGACAAAACATAATATAATGGACATGATTTGGCAAAAATCTGTATTTATAGATAGATAGATATAGAGATACTGTATGTCTAAACATGCATGAAAAAGATATATTCTTTGCTTGTCTGAGCGAGCATACTGTATGCACGGTACTCCCTGGGCGGGCACCAAGGCAAAAGGGAGACCAAGAGAACAAGAAAAACTCATGGCTCTTTCTTAGGAGCTGTAGTTACATACATTTTATACATTCCACATATTATTTTTACATTCGGTACATTTACCACGATTGATTTTAATAATGCATTTTATTCATGTTTTTGGGTTATAAATAAAGTGTATTATTTTTTATTTTTTTATTTTTGTCCTGTGTCTCCAAAGTAAGACTAGTTTTTTGCATGCGTTATCTCATAGCCTATTCCATGTAGTTAAAAAAAAAGTACGTTTTCTGCACCAATATTATTTACCTCAGTTCTACCCTCTGCTGGAAACATTTTAATTCTTTGCATCCTTTGCCAGAAATGCCTGTCTGTTTTTAAGACCAAAAGAATATTCAAATTTCTTCTACTCTCACCAACTCTCATTTAGGGTTCCCATTTTATGACAGTCACCTAATTTGTCCTGATTTACAGGATTCAGACTGGAAGACAGCCTAATTGTTATTGCTGGGTCACTACTAGCAGACACTGATGTCTGAGTCCTTTGAGCAGAGGGAGACTATCACGTACCTTCCAGTAGAGCCTGACGAGCAGAAGCAGACCTCTCATACAGCCCTGACTCAAGGATCACTGGAGTTGTGACAGTGGCTGCGAGAGCACGGCGAGGTAAGAGTGCCTGCAAGATTCTCCATTGGCAGCAGAGGTGAGTAGCTGACAAGTTGCAGGACTGGACTGGATCGCTGAGCAGCAGATGGCACAGGAACAGCAGACACAGGTATGCTGCGGATGCAGGACAATGCCACTGGAGCTACACAGAGATGGATGGCAGAAGACTGGTGCAGGGTCAGACAAGCAAGGTCATACACAGAGGATCAGATATAATGTAATTGCAGGCATAGAATGGTCAGTGTTTAGGCAACAGTCGGCAACAGAAAATCAAGCAGAGGTCAAGGCAAGCTGAGGTCAGGAGTGGAGATAAGCAGCGTGGTCAGAAAGCTGTGTCAAAACTAGATCAAGTACAGGCGCAGGGAACAGAACACAAGGTAAAGCTGCAGAGCAGACAGCACTGCACTAGTGCAGCTGCTGTCCTTATATAGGCCCATAGGCGGCACTGTAATGGCTAATGCGTGTGCATGCGCACAATATCTGTCGAACATTAATGCGTGCCTATGCCCAGTTCAGGAGGCACTCACAGGATCGCATAAGCATCTACCTGGTTACAGGGCATTCCTGACATTGTCACAACTCCCCCCCCCATGGGCAGCCTCCGGATGCCAAATTGATTTTTTTTTCTCCGGATGAGCATGGAAAAAGCCACAAATGAACCCTCTAGCGTAAACATTACACTCGGGTTCCCAGGAATTGTCTTCTGAACCATGCCCCTTCCACTTAATAAGATATTGCAATTGGTTCCTCCTCTTTCTGCAATCTAGAATGGCCTGTACTTCATATTCCTGGGGAAGGGGTTAAGTATGTTCCCTGGGTGTGTTCTAACTGTAGGGGGGGTGGCCTCACTAGGGGAAATGACTGATCGCTGTTCATACATTGTATGAACAGACGGTCAGGCATTTCTCCCCCTGACAGGACCGATCGCGAAAACTGTCGTGGAACTCGATGAGAAAAAAAGAGAACAAGATCTCTTTTTCCTTGTCGGGAGTCTCAATTTCCTCATCGTGTTCCTCGTCAGGCTGGTTTTCGACGAGAAACACGTTCGTGTGTATGCTTAGAAACCCGCGCATGCTCAGAATAAAGTATGAGATGGGAACGCACCATCGGTAAAAGTAGCGTTCTTAATGGAGATAGCACATTCGTCACGCTGTAAAAATTATGGCATAGTTTAAATGCTGCGCATTTAAATCATATTTAGAATGGGACAATAATGAACAATAATGATCTTCTTTTGCAGCTGATATTCACACAGAGTTCTGACTAACTTTATCTAACATTTTTCATGCTGATCTCACGAATATTTTCGAATAATTTATATAGCCCAATTATTTATTTATTTTTTCAAATACAGATCTTCATTTGTAAATATTATTTAATTATTATTTAATTTCTATCCATTTTTTTTTTTTTTTTTGGTGTTAAGTTACCACAATTGTAACATTAGTGTTTGGTCTTATCTGATCTGTCCCTTTATAATTATTTTTTTTTTAATTAACCTGCCTACTCACAAACTACATTTTTGGTTTGATTAAAAACACATAGACAAGTATGAACTGTAAACAAAAAATGACCTTTTATTCTGGTAAAGAATATAAATAAAATAAATACAAGGCAGCACTGAAGAACCTGCTGCCATTTGTGCACTTGTGTGTGGAAAATAAAATTGGGACATTGAGAAGCACACTGAGGAGGGAGCCCAATCTGGTCCTGGACTCCCAGAGGTCAGGAACAGCAGCAGGTCAGATATATGTCCCAAGGTTGTGGTACTTCATCAGGCTGCCTTCTGTCAGACCACCTTGAAGCAAGGCCATCACTTCCTGTTCTTCCTAGTAGCCTTCCCTGCAGCCTTCCTTGCTTCCTTCTCTGCAGCCTGCTCTGCAACCTTCTCTGGAGCCTTCTCTGCAGCCTTCCTTCTCCGCTTGGCTGGAACCTGTGCCTCTGGAGGTGTACTCGTGCCAGGAGGAGGAGAAGAAGGTGGAGGAGGAGGAGGAGGTGGAGGAGGAGGAGGTGGGGGAGAAGAAGGTGGAGGAGAAGAAGGTGGAGGAGAAGAAGGTGGAGGAGATGAAGGTGGAGGAGATGAAGGTGGAGAAGAAGAAGGTGGAGGAGAAGAAGGTGGAGGAGAAGAAGGTGGAGGAGATTAAGGTGGAGGAGAAGAAGGTGGAGGAGGTTGAGAAGAAGAAGGTGGAGGAGATGAATGTGGAGGAGATGAAGGTGGAGGAGAAGAAGGTGGAGGAGGTTGAGAATAAGCTGGTGGGGGAGGATGGCCGTGGCTACAAATGACCGTGTCCTCAGTAAGTAGCCCCCTCACCCCCTTATTCAGCAAACTTACTAGTAGTGGCTCAAATATGAGGCGTTGGTTCTCGGTCATTTGGCTCATTTTGGCCATTACGAGGGTGCCATAGCCCTCTTCAGGGGTGGTAGGCTGCTGGAGTGTGGCCTGTGCCTCTCTAATCAGGGCCAGTGCTGCCTCGCTCACCCTCATATCCCTCCTGGCCCTTCTTGTAGGAGGGCGGATGGGGGGCACCTGGCACCTTGTGCTGCCACTTGGCCCTGCCACCTACTTTGTGCCACTCACTCCTGCCACCTCCTCTGTGCCACTCACCCTGGCCTCCTCCTGCCTGACACTTTCCAGACCCTCATCCTGGCTGATGTCCTCCTGTGTTTAAAAAAGGGACAGTTTGAGTTTTGGGTTCAAAAATCACAAACGATTTTCAGGTCATGACTGTTGCAAATTGATTGAAAATAAATATAAAAGACAATCATTCTGACCCCAGCATTTTGCATTCTTTTCTTTCATTTTTCGGCCACTACTTTCTATTGATATGGAAAACACTTTTAGATCAAACATTAGATATTTTTTTACATATTAACATCTATTTTACAGTATTTTTTTCCACAAGAAATACATTTAAAATACTATACCTGGCTCCAGAAAGCCAAATCCGGGTCTTCCTCCAGGATGAAAGGCTCGTCTTGCTCCTGAGAGGGCTCACCTTGCTCCTGAGAAGGATCAGCTTGGCTGCAGGGAAGGCTGGAGGCTTGGCTGGAGGCAAGGCTGGAGGGAAGGCTGGAGCTTTTTCTGGAGGGTTGTCTAGGGGGAAGGCTGGAAAGTGAATCCCTTATTTCAAGGTGGTCATCAAGAAAGGACATTCTGCCGTAGTACCACAACTTTGGTACATATACCTTCCCTGCTGCTGCTCCAGACCTCTGAGAAGCCAGTACCTTGTTACACGCAGTCCTGTATGTGCCTCTCAAGGTCCCAATTTTAGTCTCCAGCTGTTCAGCTGTTACATGGGGCATCTTTGTGTGCACAAATGGGAGCAGGCTATTCAGTGCTGCTGTCCTTAGTTTTTTATTCCTGTGGTTGGGGTCTTTTGTCGCCCAAAGAACGGGCAGCTCCCTTAACTTGTCAATAAATTCCCCCAGGAACTCCTTTTCATTGAATGGATTCATATTTTCTGAAAGACAAAACAAAAGACAAATATACTAATGTCAATCACAGTCTATAAACTCAAGTAATCTTTATCCCCATATAGCCCTTAAATCTCTTAATCTCTTAGCAGTATAGGCCACTGATGTCCCAAGTTCAAATCATACCTTTGTTCACTAGTTCGTCGTTCTAACGTCTTCCTCCACACACTGAACGTACGTACGACACATGTGTGTTAAGCTTTATATACACTACGCATGCGTGAAACGTGTCCCAAAAAGGTGAGTATTCAAGAATAGTGTATGCAAAAAACATGTCTTCTGCTTGTAAATGTCCAAACAGACACTTGTACCCCACTTCCAAGCAGTGTTTAATATTCCTAGTTTTGCCCTCAAATATGTGTGTGCTAAGTGTACTTTTTGTTTTATTCTCATAGGGGACAGAAGACTGGAAGGATACCACTCCTCCGAGCCCGGAAAACAAAGACCTCGCCAGGACCCCTCACCTTAGCGCCCACCTCACAAGGAGCCCACACCTCAGCGCCCACCTCTCAAGGAGCCCACACCTCAGCGCCCACCTCGCAAGGAGCCCACACCTCAGCGCCCAACTCGCCAGGAGCCCACACCTCAGCGCCCACCTCACCAGGAGCCCACACCTCAGAGCCCACCTCGCAAGGAGCCCACACCTCAGAGCCCACCCACACCTCAGGATGTGGAGGAAGGAGAAGTGGTTGAAATTTGTACAACAGGTCAGTATCTGTCACCACAGCTTCAGGTAATACGAGATGTAGGCCTGCAGATGTTTAATACCTTTTTTTTTTTTTTTTTAGGGGATGATTATGTGGCAGAAGAAAGGCCTCAATCCTCCAGTTTCAAGACCCAAAATCTACTCCTCCAAATGAAGGCATGCAGTAGGGAGATGTATGTAATCAAGCAAAAATGGCCTTTATTGATAAAAGCTTGAAGGACATAATTGAGGACTTGGGGGGAAACTGAAAAAACACAATTTTTTGTTCCCAGTTTCACCCCAAAATGTTTGTACTTTTTCTAACAAGACAAAATTTGAAGATGCACACAGTGGGTCAACATGTTCTATCTACCATCTCGTGATATCTATGTCCGTGTTTTGTGGGTGCAACCCCTTCCTCGCAACTCAAGTAGGTGAATGGAAGAAGAGGTTGCATCCATAAAACACGTCCATTGATCACCCATGATGGCAGATAGCACATGTTTACAACAGGGATAATTTTTAACCCTAAAAAGACTGTGTGCATCTTCAAATTGTGGCTTGTCCAGGGGTGCCAACACCTATCTTACAATGGGCAGGTGGACAATTTATTTATTTTTACAATGTCTGCGTTATTGCCTAGAGGTTTACATTGTTATATTTTGTGCTATGGAATATTCTGTTTTTATTTTTTGTAAAAAAAAAAAATGCCAGTTTATGGCAAATAATAATAAAAAAATAAAATAAAATTCTATGCACCACAAATATTTGAGAAAGACCATGTGTGTGAATATGCACCGAGTAAATTTTGGTCAAACCAACAAGAAAGTGTGTCTTGTTTTTCTTAAATACCCTAGAAATTCTAATGTGTTTAGTTTTGGTGTTACCTGTGAAATGGTTGTTAGTTCATAATGAAAATACACTTGACACTACATGTAGTACACTAGGAAAAATTAGGAGACAGCTAAAATAAACACAAGCGAGACATCAAAAAAGGATTTTAAACTGATTTATTCAGGTTTTGGCACAAAATAATAAATTACAGATTGGCTGGCATAGGAATGGCCCCCCTACCCGTGAAATATTCAACATACTTATCCCGGACTGCACAGGCACTTTGGGGGGGCAAGCCAGTACGGGCAGGTTCTAGGCCCGGCAATGTGATTTCACCTGAGGTAAGTCTGGCCTCGGGCCCAATTGTGGCCATATAGGTAGGAGGCTTAAAAAATTGTGCAATATGCAGCAACAAAAAATAATATAGTTCTATTTATACTCTGTCATATGCATTTAGGTTAAAAACAGGCGGAACCGGCTGGCCATTATGCCAAAGGCGTTCTCCACAACTCTTCTGGCTCTGGCCAGCCGGTAGTTAAACACCATCCTTTTGGGGGTGAGGGTCCGCTGGGGGAATGGCCTCATGAGACGCTTTCCCAATCCAAAGGCTTCATCAGCCAGAAACACAAAGGGGATTCCTTCAACATTCTCTGCATCCGGTGGCAATGCAAGGTCATCGCTCTGGAGACGAAGCGCAAACTCTGTCTGCCTAAAGGCTCCCCCATTCGACATCCGGACATTCTTCCCCACATCCACATAGAGGAATTTGTACTGTGCTGACAGCACCGCCATCAGCACAATGCTATTAAACCCCTTGTAATTGTAGAATTGGGAACCAGAACGGAGTGGTGGCACGATGCATACGTGCTTCCCGTCAATGGCTCCACCGCAGATGGGGAAGTTCCACAGCGTAGCAAACTCCGATGCCACAGTCTGCCATTCCTGTGGCATGGACGGAAGCTGTGGAATCAAATAAAAAAAAAAAAAAAATTGCACATAACATTGCAAGCAGGTTATACAAAAACATTTTTGGCCAATATCATTATAACATTTATTTTAAGGAGAATTTAACCCCCAAAATATAAGTCCCAATTATCACATTCCTCACCCCCTCTGATGGACCATTGTAAACATTTTTGGGGGGTGGGCTAGATGAGTTTGGGACCTCAAAAAAAAAAGGTGAAGCTATACTTTAAAACACATTTGGGGGGGGGGGGATAAAGCACTACAATGGATCTTACAAAATACATTGGGAAGGGACTAGGCTAGGTGTGTTTGGGCCCAGGTTAGAATGCTGGGGAGGTAAGTGAAGGAAAATATGCATGTAGGCCAAAAAAGGGGCATTACTTCACAGTGGGCATTTGGCGCCTAATTAAGCTCAAAAATCAATCAATCAATCAATTAAAAGCTTACAGCATGCATGGGGCAAAGAGGACATTCACAGCATATTACGATCATGGTAATTGGGGAAGGAGGAAATAAATACAATACATTAGCATACATTAAATACATTGAATGTGATATTAAAGGAGAAAACTTACCCTCATATAGTCGTCCTGCAGAACCTGTATTATAGCAGAACAGGTATCCGGGATTATGAGGCCCAGAGCCTGGGGGGAGATGGCCGTTGTGAACTTCAAGTCCTGCAGGCGTCTACCAGTTGCCAGATAGCGTAACGTGGCAACTAGGCTCTGCTCAGCGCTGATGGCTTCCCGCATAACGGTGTCCTGCCTGGTGATATATGGCGACACCAAAGCCAAGAGGTGCTGGAAAACGGGGTCAGACATCCTAAGGAAATTCCTGTAATCATCAGGATTATTCTCCTGGATCTCCCGCAGCGGAGGCATATGAGAGAATTGGTTCCTACGGAGCAACCAATTCTTGGTCCATGAACGCCTCCTCACCCTGTTCATGGACTCGTCTAGGTCTAAAACAAGAAGACCAACACACACCGACTGCATAACACAAACTCAACGACGAGCAGGTGCCTGCAACATGGCTAGAAATGAATAACTAATCAAAATGAACGCACTAAACAGAAAGCACTGAAGAACAGCAAGTCCTATGAAGAACGACCTGAAAACCAGAAACAAGCGGACAGGAACGCACTGTAAAACAAATACGACCTGACCACACGCACCGGAAAGACACGAACCCACAAGCACAAACTGAATGGCAGAAAACGATCTGAAAGCACGAAGACTGAAAAGCGCGGATCGTCACTCACCAAACTTTTACTAACACGCTGCAACACGAGATTAGCAAAAGCAGCCCCAAGGGTGGCGCAAGTGGAATCGAACTTCCCCTTTATAGTGCCGTCGTACGTGTTGAACGTCACCGTGTTTGAGAACGATGAGATAAAGTCTTGACAGTGTGTACGCAAGGAAAGCTTGTCAAGATTCTCAACAAGTCTGACAAGGAACTTGTCAAGGAAAACGATGTTTCATTTACGACGAGTTCCTCGGTCGTGTGTACGAGGCCTCACATGTTCTGTTTGGTCAGCTGTGTAATGGGAGTGATGATTGCAGAGAAACCTTTAATACATCTTCCATAGAAGTCGGTAAACCCTACAAAACGCTGCACCCCTTCTTATCTGTAGGTGCAGGCCAGTCCTATATGGCAGAGACCTTTTGAGAGTCCATCTAAATTCCTGCTGTGGAAATCCCCAACCCCAAGAATTGAATACTCTGATGTTCAAATTCGCACTGTGTACACTTTAGGTCTAGCAGCAGTTTTCCACATTACTATTTAATATAGATATATTCACTTGATAGCGCGAAGCACCAAACTTTTCATTTATGCTGTATAAATTGATACATTTTACAACAACCTTTACCACTCATGTGTGCTAGGATAGGAAGATAGGATTTGTAATTTTGCATTTACACATATATTTCTTTTCTCTAGTATTGTAAACTGCCTGACAAAGAAATCTAACAAAACACAAAAACTAGCTAAGAGGTATAAGATTCATGTACACAGGGCATTTGAAAAGCTCCTCTGAACATTGGAACTTGACGGGTAGTAACTGACGTTAAAAAAACAGCTATTTTGCCGCATTTATAGCCATTTTGCGGCGCTCATGAGCATTTGTGATCAGAAGCGTTTTGTACAGATAACAGATTTTTCAGATCAGTAGACCCTCCTAAT
Source organism: Rana temporaria (assembly GCF_905171775.1). Lineage (NCBI taxonomy): Eukaryota > Metazoa > Chordata > Amphibia > Anura > Ranidae > Rana > Rana temporaria. The sequence continues at coordinate 294,288,190 of NC_053491.1, read as the reverse complement.
GCCTGAGAAAACTCTCTCTATTTCTCTCTCTCTGCTCCCCCAAACTACTATAAATGCCTGAGTGTTACATTGAGGAGAGTTCAGGGGCTGCTGAAAAAAACACTGACATTTCCGTTTATTAGCTGCAGTGTACATAAGGCCTAATGCCCTGTACACACGATCAGTTTTCCCATCGGAATTCTGCTCAAGTTCGGTGAACTTTTGACTGCCAAGAAGGTGGTGATGTAAAACACTACAACGAGCAGAGAAAATTAAGTTCTATGCTTCTGAGCATGCGTCAATTTGTTTCTGAGCATGCGTCGGAATTTTGTGCATTGGAATTTGTACACACGATAGGAAATTTCGATCTGATTTTTTCATGATGGGAAAATAGACAAGCTTTCTATCTTTTTCCAGCAGGTTTTCTGTTGGAAAAAGTCTGATGGAGCATACACACGGTCAGGATTCCCAACCAAAAGCTCTCATCGGACATTTTCCAACGGGTAAACTGATTGTTTGTACGGGGCATTAGAGAAATAGAGGCACCAGACCAAATGTTGGGACACCATTGAAAGTGTATTTTATAAAAAATATTTGCATTAAGAGATTTGCCTAAACATACAGTACAGTATAAAATATACAGTGTATATACTGTACTATATATATATATATATATATATATATATATATATATATATATATATATATATATATATAAAGAGAGAGAGAGAGAGCGAGAGATGGGCCAAACACCTGCCTGCTTGGTTTGCTCGAGAAATTTTGAACATTGCAAACACTCAGAGCCGAACACTGAATCCCATTCAAATCTTGTTTGTATTAAATGTCGGCCTGCCTTGTTTATAGTCTGTTTTATCATCTGTGTATTATGGTAATTTCTTACCATATATTTCAAAATTCATATACAGTATACACATATGCCACATACAAGGTGTTTGCAACTTGAGGTGGGCTGAACACCCCCCTGTTTCGAACATCACAAAAGTTCTGAGCTGAACAACAAACTCAATTAAAGTCTGGAAAAATCTAAAAGGTTTTTAATGCAAGTTATTGGGCATACAAAGGGTATGGGGGTGGTCCGGGTACTTCCCTGGGGTACATGAATCAATCAACAAAAAAAAAATGAAAATTTCCTTTAAATATAGTGTCTGGAAGGTCCACTTAGTTTGCCGATAAAGTGTCATATCTGTACCATGTATAGAACCTGCTGCAGCAAAAAAGGCGTCTATATTGATGGGGGAGTCTGCACTATGGGTGGTGTCTACACTAAGGGGGATTCTATACTAGTGGGGGGTCTGCACTAAAGGGGGGAAATCTATACTGATGTGGGGTCTGCACTAAAGGGGGGAAATCTATACTGATGGGGGTCTGCACTAAAGGTGGGGTGTCTGCACTAAGAGGGGGGATTCTACACTGATGGGGTGTCTGTACTGAGGGAGGGGGTCTATACTAACAGAGGGTGGTCTGTACTTGGTGTGGGGTCTATACTGACCGAGGGTTGTCTGTACTGAGGAAGGGGGGTCTGTTCTTAGTGAGGGGGATCCATACTGCGGGAGGGGGGTCTGTAGTTAGTGGAGGGGGGTCTGATATATATACATATATAATGTATGGGGTGTGTGTGCGTGTGTGCGTATGTGCGTGCCGGGGGGGGGGGGCGGCAAAATGAGAACAGACTGAGAGCCAGGCCTTCTATCCAACATCAGTGCCTAAACTCACAAATGCGCTTCTGGGAGAATGCTCAAACATTCCCATAGACACACTCCTAAATATTGAACCCTACGAACTAAGACCGGGATGCCATTTAAGTTCATGTGCATGTAAAGGCAGGCATCACAATACTTTTGGTAATATAGTGCGTATATATATATATATATATATATATATATATATATATATATATATAATCATGTTACAGGTATATTGACAATGTAAGTATATATTTCTGTTATATAAGTATCTGTGGGTGTTCTCAGTCAATGGAGCACATGCCTAGATTTTTCCTACAGAGAAACATATTGGTCTGTTAAGCAAGAAAATGAAATCACTACAATTCTACCACCATGGTTTGCACTTAAAATCTGGTACCCTCATCAAATGATTCAGTGCTTCTTTCTCACAAGACCTAATAAAGAATCAGTAAGTCAATATAACCTTTTATGGCAAAACAAAAGGAATGTAATATGAAAGAATGTCTTCCAACACAGCAGGTGTTTTAAGGTTAACACTTCCTAAATATAACTCATAGGAACATATACCTCCAGCTCACATTACAGTAAGAATCTAAATGAAATATTGAGAATAATTTAATTTAGGACTTTGTTATAGAAGTAAAATCTCAGCCACAAAGAACCTTTCAACATCCAGAAATTGTAACCTGCAAATAATGAGTATGGATAATGAAAAGCATTTTGATCTATATAATAGTAGTAGATATAAAAGTTTTTTAAATGAGCACACTTCCACAGTAAATCCACTATGCTAGAATATAACAGTTTTTGTGTAACAAGAGGTTATGTTGAGTTTAAGTTCTGCTTTGCTGATGCCTGCAGAAAAAAGCAAAGAGACAAAGTGTTAGCTTCACACCTTCGTTACAAACCAGAATTTTGCTCTGAAGTATTTGTTAGAAAAAGGAATTTACCCCACGGGGCTTTGGACAGCAAAGGTATAAAAGTGTAACAAATGTAATATAATAAAACATGGTTTATTTTATGGTTGTCAATAACATACATTTTAAATGCAATAACAATTAAAAGAAAACCCTTTACGGATCTGGTGATACAATACATATTCCACAATATTGGACAAATGTATACAACATTGCTTTATGCTGTGTGATGTGCGTTCCCCGACGCGTTTCGACCTCTAAGTGGTCTCTTCAGGGGGATGGTTGATTCTACAAAAATATACATAACATAAATTTGCGATCAAAAAAGTATCAATATAAATCACATAAATTGACCCAAGAATAAGGTTTACCGTTAACGAATGAAGTGGGTTTTGTAATGACCAGAGGTCTGCAGAGCCGTTAGAAAATCCGAAGGGAGCGCCACCCACAACCCCATGGGGGAGAGAGGGAAACCAAAACAGACCCCAGGGGGGTTGCAAGGAGCCGCACAGTGGACGCCCTCCGAGGATCAGGGGAGCCGGTGCCTGCAGAGTGCCCCCAATGGGTTAGCCCTGTGTAATTGAAGAGAATTAGAAATATTAAATCATAGCATATTGTGCTAAAGTGTAGGATTATCTGTGGGTAAGGCATGTATATAAAAAAGAGGGACTGGCAGCAGGTTTATAATCTTATCTGAGAAAAAAAAGATTTTTTTTTTTTCCTTTTTTCTTCTTTATTGAATTAGATCTACTCATTGATGACCCGAAGGGGTAACTAGTCAATGAATAATGGTCAGGAATTGATGTGTATATTAAGGTACTTAATATAAAAATAGTATAAGAGTGCTCCATTGGCAGACAAAAGTGATTAAGAGACTTTATTAGTCTGGTAAAGAGTGCGTGTCCATGGGTGGGGATGTGTGAGACACATTACAATGTGTATGTTATGTGGACCATCAAAGAATATGTGGATACATATGGTGATAGTAAAAATGTCGGAAATATATGAAAATAAAAAAAATAAATAAATAAATAAACAAGAAAACAAAAAGAAGGGGGGAGTGAAAGTTGAAAAATCAACATAGGAGTGTACTAATAAAAGGGTGCCGTTACCTGATAAGGGATTGAATGGATATGAGGTATTTGTTAAAGACCTTTACAGTTATGGGGGAGCTCGTGTCCAAAATGGGGGTGGGAGTGACACAGCCTCAAATCCACAATGGCTTAAAAGTGATATGGTCCAGAAATATTTAGACAGAATAAAGGTGGATAAAGCACCTGGACCAGATGGCATCCATCCACGGATCCTAGGTGAGTTGAGCTCTGTCATTTCAAAGCCACTGTATCTAATATTTAGGGACTCATTAAAGACAGGAATAGTACCACTGGATTGGCGCAGGGCCAATGTGGTGCCCATATTTAAAAAGGGAACAAAGTCTTTACCAAGTAACTATAGACCTGTTAGTCTAACTTCTATAGTTGGGAAGATACTGGAGAGATTAATAAAAGACCACATAGATGAGTTCTTGCTGGAAAAAAACTATTTAAGCAGCAGACAACATGGATTCATGAAAGACAGAAGTTGTCAGACAAACCAGATTTCCTTTTATGAAGAGGTAAGTAAAACCCTGGACAGAGGCGTGGCTGTGGACGTGATATATTTGGATTTTGCAAAAGCGTTCGATACAGTTCCGCACACACGGCTCATGTGTAAGGTAAGGTCTACAGGATTGGATATATCAGTTTGTAAATGGATAGAAAACTGGCTGAAAGACAGAATTCAGAGAGTCGTGGTTAATGATTCTTACTCTGAATGGTCCAAGGTTATCAGCGGTGTACCCCAAGGTTCAGTGCTGGGACCCTTACTTTTCAATATATTTATAAATGATATTGGGTCTGAGATCAAAAGTAACATTTCTGTCTTTGCAGATGACACCAAGCTATGCAGTGGAATAACGTCCTTACAGGATGTCTCCAATTTACAAGCCGACCTCAATGCTCTGTCTAATTGGGCGACTAAGTGGCAGATGAGGTTTAATGTTGATAAATGTAAAGTTATGCACTTGGGGGCTAAGAATATGCATGCATCATACATACTAGGGGGAGTACAACTGGGGGGATCTGTAGTGGAGAAGGATCTGGGGGTTTTAGTTGATCATAAGCTCAATAATGGCATGCAATGCCAAGCTGCGGTTTCCAAAGCGAGCAAAGTCCTTTCTTGTATTAAGAGAGGTATGGACTCCAGAGACAGAGATATCATTTTGCCCCTGTACAAATCATTAGTAAGACCTCATCTGGAATATGCAGTTCAGTTTTGGGCACCAGTTCTCAAAAAGGACATCGGAGAACTGGAGAAAGTGCAGAGAAGGGCAACCAAACTGATAAGAGGCATGGAGGAGCTCAGCTATGAGGAAAGATTAGAGGAACTGAATTTATTCACTCTTGAGAAGAGGAGAATAAGGGGGGATATGATCAACATGTACAAATATATAAGAGGTCCATACAGTGAACTTGGTGTTGAGTTATTCACTTTACGGTCAACACTGAGGACAAGGGGGCACTCTTTACGTCTAGAGGAAAAGAGATTTCACCTCCAAATACGGAAAGGTTTTTTCACAGTAAGAGCTGTGAAAATGTGGAACAGACTCCCTCCAGAGGTGGTTCTGGCCAGCTCAGTAGATTGCTTTAGGAAGGGCCTGGATTCTTTCCTAAATGTACAGAATATAACTGAGTACTAAGATTTGTAGGTAAAGTTGATCCAGGGTAAATCCGATTGCCTCTCGGGGGATCAGGAAGGAATTTTTTCCCCTGCTGTAGCAAATTGGATCATGCTCTGCTGGGGTTTTTTGCCTTCCTCTGGATCAACTGTGGGAATGGAGTTGGGTGTATAGGATTTTACTGTGTTTTTTAATTTTTGTTTTTTTATTTTTTGTGGTTGAACTGGATGGACTTGTGTCTTTTTTCAGCCTGACTAACTATGTAACTATGTAACTATGTAACTATATGACTCTTTTCTGTCTTTTTTATTTTGATGCATACTTGTCACAATACAGAACTAAGGTGCCTACTTGCATGTCCTTCCTCTTTCTTCATCACAATTTTGGTCTTTTGAATCCCAGGGACACCCAAGCTTAAGACACATGCTTTTTATGTGAATTGTCTGCAACTCTCTCAGCCCTTGTGCAACATCAGTGACGAAAAGCACCCAAAAGGAGCTGGGACTTTGGTGTGAGAAAAGAAAAAGGGGTTCCCCTGGGTGGACTTTTAAGGCACTGATAGTATTAATTCCAAATTTACGGGATATTGAGGTAAAAGAAATGAGTTTTATTCACAATTATACATATTTATAAAAATAAAATAAAAAATGAAATATTGAATTAAAATATACAGTTCCAAAGATTGTCACCATATACATGAAAACCTTCTTTACACCCAACTTTGGTGTGAGTTCATACAAAGTAGCAAGAGAACAATCAGAGATCTCACTGGCTCAGGTTAGGTTGCTTACAATAGACAGGGCTACCTTCCAGTTGGTACCCCAACAGGTTAAAAAAACATGCACTACTGGAAGGAGCGCCAGACCAAAGGATAAAGAGTCCAAGTTCAATTATATTCAAAAAAAGAGACAAGGGTCAGAAAAAAAACATTCCTTCATCATCGCTTCAAGTGCTAATTTGCGTGGCAAATGTTAATTTTCATGCACATGTCTAGGGTCGTGAGCTTAGAAACTAGATATGCAAAAACAAGAATGCGCATGCACATGCCATGGCATATACGTGCATGCATGCTGGATTGTCTACATCTCTAGTTCCTGTATTCTGATTTCCTGAAAGTCTGCATACATTGTCCCTGACCTGGCTATGCCTGACACTTCTCTCGGATCTTCTATGTTATCGACCGTGGCTTGGGCTTCTGACCATGATTCTGTCTCCTGACTTGGTACCTCACCACCACCACATAGACGACTCCTGCCTTTTCCTGACCTTGAACTTGATCCTGAACCTGTTTGCCTGGCTGCTGCTGAACCTAGTTTGTGACCTGACTACATACTGCCACTGGAAAGGCTTCTTGACACCTGTGCTCTTCAGCTGACCTATCAGTCCCTATCTCCACTACCATGCATGTTTGGATGGGAATTGTGCAAGAGGCCACCCTAGAACATAAAAGCAGTGTAGGAGCAGTGTAGAAAAGGATTTTTGACTGAGATACAACAATTTTGCCAGATTCAGTAAGTTATAGTACCTTAACCACTTGCTTACTGGGCACATATACCCCCCTCCTGCCAAGAGGACATTTCAGCTTTCGGCACTGCGTCGCTTTAACTAACAATTGCGTGGTCGTGCGACGTGGCTCCCAAAGAAAATTGACGTCCTTTTTTCCCCACAAATAGAGCTTTCTTTTGGTGGTATTTGATCGCCTGTGCGATCAAATACCACTATAAACAAAAAAGAGCGACAATTTTGAAAAAAAATACAATATTTTTTACTTGTTGCTATAATAAATATCCCAATTTAAAAAAAAAAAAATGTCAGTTTAGGCCGATACGTATTCTTCTACATATTTTTGGTAAAAAAAAAAATCGCAATAAGCGACTGGTTTGCGTAAAAGTTATAGCACCTACAAAATAGGGGACAGAATTATTATTTTTTATTATTTTTTTTTTTACTAGAAATGGCGGCGATCTGCTATTTTTATTGGGACTGCGACGTTATGGCGGGCACATCGGACACTTTTGACACATTTTTGGCGCCATTCACATTTATACTGCGATAAGTGCTATAAATATGCACTAATTACAGTATAAATGTGACTGGCATTGAAGAGATTAACACTAGGGGGTGAGGAAGGGGTTATATGTATTCCCTACACAGAGTTTCCCCGATGCGCGCTCTGGAGCACTCGCGGGGAACGCGCAAAGGGGCGGACGTCAATTGACGTCCACTTGGATTTTCGGATCCGCGCTGTAGCCGTCATTTGACTATAGCGCGGATCCCAAGCGGTTAAATATGTGAATCCTGCAAAAGGAATGATTAGCAAAACATCTGACAGAAAGCAAGTTAGTTAAGACTTGATTCACATATGTAAAATAGCTATAATGATTATAATTTCCCATAAATAATATTATGCAAAATAACAGATGTTATTAGTTTTGAGAAAAACTAAAAAAAAACTGATCTAAAGGCAAAAAGCATTTGTTCTTCCTATTCATTTTCAACAGTTCAAATAACATCTGACAAAACAACCTGTCCTTCCTTATCCCAGAAGATCCAGCCCCTGAAGCTTAGTATCTCAAGCCTAAAGCCTTATTATCTAGGACAGAAGACTATAGCCAAACCATATTTTCCACAATAGATCATTTTTTTCTGTTCCTAGTGTGTTTTGTAAATGTCTGCTTTCAGGGTATAGAAGACCCAAGTCATAGGTCCTATCTAGAGAGCATGAAAGCAGAATCTGCTAAGATGTATGCCTAGCCTTTGGGCCTAAGGTCCCTGCTGCCAATACCTTAACGCTTGAGCTAATTTTCACTATGCCTCAAAATAAGTGAGCATGTTTCTTCCTAGACCATGAGAGACTATTTCTCAATGTGTGTTTATCAAAGCCTTCACTAATGCACACGACCGTTTTTCGCGATGTAAAAAATTTCATTTTTTTTAATGGCATTAAAAACGATCATGTGTGGGCTCCAGAGCATTTTTCGCAACGTTAAAAATGGGCATTAAAAATGTAGAACATACTCTAAATTTTCGCGTCGTTTTTAATGTTGTCGTTTTTAACATCATAAAAATGGTCGTGTGTGGGCTTTAACAGCGTTAAAAAGCCGCGCATGCTCAGAAGCAAGTTATGAGACGGGAGCGCTCGTTCTGGGAAAAAACTACCATTCGTAATGGAGATAGCACATTCGTTATGTTCTAAATTATTGTATCGTGTAATGCAGCGCATTCTTTTCTTTTTTTTTAATGCTACACTAATCCAAATCTTTTGCTGCTGATATTCGCACATAGTTATGACCAGCTTGTTTCTTTAATATTTATTGTTATCTCATGAATATTATTGATTTTTTGGAAGCCAGATCTCCCTCAAATTCAGCATATTTTAAATCTTTTAATGGAGATCTTCTTTTTTTGGTTATTATTGGATAATATTTTAGACTGCTTTCCATTTATTTTATTTTTTTGGAGTATGTCAAGTTACCACAACAACATTATTATTTAGTATTATTTACCCACAAGGAGGTTAGTGTCCCTTTTTAATTAGAAAATGTTTTTTTTTTTAAATGTCCCTGCCTACTCACATGGTCAAGTTTTGTCAAAAAACAAAAAATCCATTTATTCTGGAAAAAAATTGGGACCATGAGAGAATCACATATCTACTCATTTTCTGGTTTTGGTTTTAGCCTTCCCTGCAGTCTTCCCTGCAGCCGAGTCTTCGGAGGCTGTGTCCCTGGAGGAGAGGTTGTGGCAGGAGCAGGAACAAGAGCAGGATCAGGACTATTCCTGATCCTATTCTCCATGTGGCACAATCAGCTGAAGACTCGGTTATCGAAGGTAAAACCAAAACCAGAAATTGAGTAGATATGTGATTCTCTCATGGTCCCAATTTTTTTCTTGACATCCTTGGTTGTTTTCTGTGGCTATTTGTGTCTGCACAAATTCAAGCAGGGTCTCCAGTGCTTCCTTCTTGACTTCTTTGTTTTTATTACCTGAGTTTTTTCTTTGCCTTCAGCCTTTGTTTTATTTAGCACCAAAATAAATGGATTTTTTGTTTTCTGAAAAAATTTGACCATGTGTTTTTCTTAAAAATAGAGAGTTTGCTAGTGAGTAGGCAGGGACATTTCAAAAAAAACATTTTCTATGAGCAGGAGCAGGAGCAAGAGCAGGATCAGGAATAGGAGCAGGAGCAGAAGCAAGAACAGGAGGAGCTGTGCCTCCTCTGTGTCCCACTGGGGCCTGCCTCCTCCTGTCTCCCACTGGGGTCTGCCTCCTCCTGTCTCTCACTGGGGTCTGCCTCCTCCTGGCTTTGCTCTGTCTGTGTATAAAAAAGGTACATGGGGGCGTGGCCAGGACAGGCATGTGAGAGGACGCATCTCTCACAGCTCCCAGTGCTGATCCGGTATTGATCCTCCCCCGGCCGTTATTCCGGTTCGAGACCGCCATATGCTGGAAGCCAGCACTCCCGGGACCACAGCGGTACCACCACCGGCGTTGTGCACCAGGGGAAAGACCCGCAAAGGACAGGCAGAGATCGCGGGGATGGAGGCCCAAGATGGCGCCGCCGCGCCAACTGCCAGAGGGACGCCTCGTGGAGCGGACAAAACAGGCCACAAACAGGGTAAGCCTGCCAAGACCCAGGGAAAAGACCCCCCCAGGGACATGCTCTACTATGCCCAAAAGATGTCTGGAATGGGGGGGCCAGAACAACCGTCCCGATCAGGTGCCGCGCACCAGGCTAGGCCTGCAACGCAGGGCGAAGGTGTCCCACTTTACTGGGGGGAGGAGGAGGACAGAGAAGGAGCAGGCCAGGGACCGGAGGATGAGCAGGCCCCAGACGCACAAGCAGAGAACACGGTGCAACCCACGCTGGCAGACATACTTAAAGCAGTTAATAAATGTACTGCATCTGTGGACACTTTGAAGGAGCAGTTTGGACTACTAAGGCAGGATATGCAAAAGATTCGTGAACGTACTACTGCAGTGGAAAGCAGAGTCAGTGAGGTGGAGGATCAGCTGCAGCCCATGGCCCAAGACACTAGAGCTGCCCTGCAGATGGCTAGAGACGCTTATGACCGCGTGGAAGACATGGAGAACCGTCTCAGACGCAATAATGTCCGTATAGTAGGGCTGCCGGAGAGGGTGGAAGGTAAAGACCCCACCATGTTTGTAGAGAACTGGCTGATTGAACTTTTTGGCAAGAATACGTTGTCACCATTCTTTGCGGTGGAAAGGGCCCACCGAGTACCTTCGCGCCCACCACAGCAGGGGGGCCCCCCTAGATCCATCCTGGCAAAACTACTCCACTACCGGGACAGGGAAGCGGTGCTACGTCAGGCTCGGGAGCGAGCTAACATCCAACATAATGGCGTCCGGGTGTCATTTTACCCAGATTTTTCGCAGGAAGTACAAAGGCGCAGGGCCAAATTCCTTGATGTAAAGAGGCGGCTGCGACGTGTACAACTCCCATATGCTATGCTCTACCCTGCGAAGCTTCGGGTGGTGGTGCGGGGTCAAGCCCAATTCTTTGAGTCTGCAAAGGAGGCCATGTCATGGCTGGATAGAAACGAACAATCTCTACAACGCCAAGTGCAGGAGGAGGGGGAGTGAGGCTTGAGCAAGTTATTTTTACTTTTTATTTCTTTGGTTTTGCCTCCAGGCACTGAATATGCAAGATTGAAATGTTTCTATGCTTCACTGCTGTCTTGTTAGGGGGGATCCCCTACTTTTTGCCTGTTTGAATACTTTTTTCACTTACCCTTTGGCCGGGGGACATTATGATTGGCAGCACATCGTGAGGAAAGCTGTTCTTAGAAAGATGATTATTGTGACTGGAGTAAGCCGACGTTTAGTCGCACTAAGCGCTGGAACCGCCTGGTTGGCGGACTTTGATGATTCGGGACCCGTTTGGTCCGCAAGTTATGCTAACTTTTGTTTTTCTAGCTACCATATGAAGACAGAGGTACAACTCAACAGACCTGGGCTGTTGGCCCTTACTCAAGATATCGTGCAGGAGCGGACAGAGATGGGGGGAGGCCCTTTTTCCCGACGGTGGGGTCAGACTGTATATTTTTGCCCACAAATATATTGCTTTTTGATGTTAAAGGAAGACACCCATGGCTAAGGTATCTATTGTGTCATGGAACGTGAGGGGTATGCATTCTCCACTGAAACGCACGATGCTATTTATGTGTTTAAAAAAATTTCTGCCAGGAGTGATCTGTTTTCAGGAAACACACCTGACAGCGGAAACTGTGTGCTTTCTGAAATATGTGTGGGTGGGCAAGGCATATCATTCTACACACACCTCCTTCTCTAGGGGGGTGAGTGTACTAGTGCACAATGCCCTGGATTTCCAGGAAATTGACAGTGCTGTAGACTCGGAGGGCCGCTATGTATTCATCCATTGCAAAATTGGTACATTGATTTGTGTATTGGCGTGTGTATATATCCCCCCGCCATTCACGGCAGCGGTGCTCAGGCTCCTCTCTTTTTTGGAGGGCAAGCCGGAAGTTCCGTTGCTCGTGATCGGCGACTTTAATTGTTGTATGGACCAGGTGGCGGATAGACACCCGGGCCCTAGACCCTCTGCCCTCGCTAGGAGTACTCCCCTGGCGCGGTTGTTGCAAGAGGTGGGCTGGGTAGATATCTGGAGGCACCGTAATCCTGGGGGTAGGCAGTTCACGTGCTTTTCGAAGACGCATGGCTGCCTGTCCAGGATAGACCTGGGGGTGGGTAACGCAAGCATGCTTCCACTGATAGCGGACCTGTCGCACAGGCCCCGTAGTGTGTCGGATCACTCGGCCCTGGTGGTGCAGCTCTGCGTGGCACCGCAGGGGAACCTGGTTAAGGCACCATGGAAGCTGAATGCATTTTGGTTGAAATTAATTAGATCCCATGCCGAAATAGAGGAGAGTATACGGAGGTATTTTGTTGCGGAGGAGGGGGTGGAACGAAATGGGATGCCTTCAAAGCATATCTTAGGGGCCTCCTCATACGGGAAGTGACTGGGGTGAAGAGGGCCTCTGCTGCATTACTGATAGAAGTGGAGAACAGGGTCAGGGAAATGGAGCGGGCTTACATTGCAGATCCTTCTGATTTGGCCAGGGAGTCCTGGCAGGCGGCTCAATCCGCCTACCAGCAGTTGCTCTCCTCGTCAGCAGAAAAGAAGAGATTCTTTGCCAAACAGGCGTTCTTTGAGGAGGGTGAGAAAACCGGCCGTATATTGGCACGGATTGCGAACTCCCATCAACGTTCACCTGAGATAGGGGCTATTAGAGCTAGGTCAGGAGGGGTAGTATCGCAGCCAGACCAGATTATGCAGGAACTGGCGGGTTTCTATGAGGCCCTGTACAGTTCCGGCGCGGCGTATACCCAGGAGGATCTGGAGTTATATTTGACCCAATTGACCTTCCCGGGACTGTCCGATAATCAGCGTGCTTTGCTGGAGAAACCGGTTACTGTTGAGGAATTGCAAGAGGCAGTCAGTGCCTTCCCTAACTGTAAGGCCCCGGGGGAGGATGGGCTGCCCATGGAGGTATATAAACAGTACTCGGGGGTGTTGCTGCCGCAGCTTTTGCAGGTTTTTAACAGCGCCAGGGAGGGGGGGACTTTGCCCCCCTCCATGTCCAAAGCAAATATAGTACTGTTACTTAAGCCAGGCAAGGATCCCGTGGACCCGGGGGCCTACCGTCCCATTTCCTTATTACAGAGCGACGTTAAGATCCTGGCCAAGGTGCTCGCCATTCGGCTAAATGGGGTGGTGACATCTATAGTACATGGAGACCAAGCCGGGTTCATGCCTAACAAATCGACGGCGGTTAATTTGAGAAGGCTGTTTCTTAATATACAAGCGCGGGCGGACAACATGGGCAGTAGGGCTCTATTATCCTTAGACGCAACAAAAGCCTTCGATAGTATTGATTGGAACTATCTCTGGACCGTGTTGCGGAAATTCGGATTTGGCCCTGTCTACATTTCCTGGGTGCGGCTGCTGTATAGCCAGCCGCAGGCAGCGATACGGACATTTGGCTCGTTGTCGGCGGGCTTTGCACTGAGGAGGGGGACGCGGCAGGGTTGTCCCCTGTCCCCCCTCCTCTTTGCCCTGGCTATTGAGCCGCTGGCCATGAGTATCAGGGCTAACCCCCGCATCACCGGTTTTTGCTATGGCGACATGCAGGAAAAGGTGATGTTGTATGCTGATGACACGCTTCTTCTGCTGGGAGACACGGACTCCTCCCTTAGAGAGGCTATGATGGCGATCACAGAGTTTGGAAAATTCTCTGGTCTGCTCATAAATTGGGCAAAGTCAGCATTGCTTTTGTTGGATGGTGATGACACTCAAGTAATTAACGCTGTCTGCCCCATATCCATTACCTCATCCTTTAAATACCTAGGGGTGCAGATAACGGCTCGGCCACGAGATTTCATACATCTAAATATTTCCCCCCTGTTGCTGCGGTTTAGGGACAAAGTTAAAACATGGAAGGCCCTGCTTCTGTCGGTTGCTGGGAGGGTGAATCTTATTAAGATGATACTCATGCCGCAACTACTATACTTTCTCCACAACACCCCCATGGTCATCCCCCTGAAAGTTTTTCATACAGTAAACAGTATTTTTCGGGGTCTCATCTGGAAGGATAAGAATCCTAGGATTAAGTTGGAACACCTGCAGAGACCTAAAGATAGCGGGGGATTGGCGTTGCCAAACCCCTGGCTATACTACTTAGCGGCTCAGATGCAGCAGCTGGTTGGCATGTTTCGGCCGACGGTGCGGTCCTCGGCTCAGAGGCTTATGGAGCACACCGTGGGCGGAGGTCCGATCCCTGAGGCATTGGAGGCGCAGGCATTTGCTAGACCACACAAGAAGCTCCCCACATTTAGTCTGATTCAGAAGGTATGGAATAAGGTTAAATATGTCCAAAACGCAGAGGGTTACACGAAGTACAGTCCTATATGGCAAAATGACACGTACACTGAACTGGCTAAACTGCAGTCCGGTGCCAGGTGGAAACATTATGGGATCACACACCTTACCCACATATTCCGTAACGGGGTACTTCGCACGTTTCCGGAATTGCGGGAGGCGTTTGGCCTGCCACAGTCCATGCACTTCTCATTCATACAGTTGAGACATGCAGTGGCGGCACAGGGTCGCTCCTCTGAGTGGTGCCTGTCGCCGACCCCTGCTTTTGACCTTCTGGGGGATGCTGGGACATCTAAGGGCTTTATCTCCCAATGCTACGCCATCCTGTTAAAGTATGTAATGAAGCAGCATCCCCTGAAGATACGGGAAAGGTGGGAAGCAGATGCAGGGGAATTGGACGGTGAACAATGGGAAGAAATTTTTCAGGCAGTAGGCAAGTGCTCACTGAATGTCTCACAGAGGCTCACGCAACTGTACATTTTGTTACGAACCTATTATACCCCTCACAGACTCCATAGAATGAATCCACAGCTCGACCCTACCTGCACCAGGTGCAAGAGAGACCATGGAGATCTGATACATATGCTGTGGAGATGCCCAAAACTCCACACGTATTGGGCGGGAGTCGTGAGTACCATCAACTCAGCATTTGGAGTGTCTCTTCCGCAGGACCCGAGGGCTTGTCTCTTGGGGGCTCTGGAGGAGTACGAATGGGAGGAGGTGGACAGGGAGGCAGTGCAAAGGGTCCTGTTCCAAGCTAGGAAGCTTATTATGGTTCATTGGAGGGCAGAGGCTCCTCCGACTCTAGCTGAATGGATCAATAACATTGGGACAGTGCTGAGGATGGAGAAGGTGATATATCAACACAGGGGTAATGCCCAAAAATTTGAGAAGCTATGGGCAAAGTGGCTGGATGTGCCGGGTCTGGCCCCTGTGGACCTGGTGATGGACAGGCTTCTGGGCATTAATATTGGGTGAGGTGGGCATTGAGTTATGTGTCGGGAGGGAAATGTTTGACTTGCTGGGGGGGGGGGGTTTACCTCCTGTTCATAGATGTACTCTGAGTGGTGGTTGTCTCGTTGCTGCTCTTTATCTTTATCATTCCCCGCAATGTTAAGGGGACCTTGTATACCTTGTACCTCTGTAAACTGAATAAAATCTTGTTGGATTAAAAAAAAAAAAAAAAAGGTACATAGTTCATTTTTGGTCTTCAGCTAGCACACACATTTTTCACCTCATGACAGATGCAAATTGAATGCTAAGAAATATTAAAGACAATCATTCTGACCCCTGCATCTTTCATTTTTGGCCACTACTGTCTATTGATATGTCCAACACTTTTTGTTCCATCCTTAAATTTTGAGCACTAGTAACATCTATTTGACATCATTATACTTTTAGTACAAAAAATCTTTAGCAAATTACAATACCTGGCTCCATGTGGCACAATCAGGCTCCTCCAGGAACTCCGATTGTTCCTCCGAAGATGGCTGCTCTTGGCTGAAGGGAAGGCTGGAGCTACTTCTGGGGGGAAGGGTTGAAAGGGATTGGAAAGCAAAAAAACTTGCTACTATACCAAGGACTACAGGCAGCAGCTAAAATGCGATACACAATATAAACAAATAAAAAATAAAAAGCCGCGCCAAACACTTGTACCAATAGGTCAGTGTAAATAATTTAGGGGTAAGCCCAAAAGGAATGTCTTAATACTCCAAGGTTATTTATAGGGTTAGATGTTGTGAAAACACTGTTCATAGGATGCAGTTGGGGACTCCATACGCTGGTGTATTGGAAAAAATGGTTGAACAAAACGCCAAATCACCAGGTGACATGCATACAGTTGGTGTCAGCCCTCCACCGCAAACACAAGCCGCTTACCAGATGGCAAGCTCTCCACACAGTTGGCTATAGCCCAGCCACGGCCTTTGTATCCCCGGACTATTGGTTGGAACACTCGTCTCACACACAGCTGAGCTCACTCTAGGACCCGAGACTTAAACTCTTAAAACTGGTACTGCAATTCAGCCACGGACATAGTTCACCACCGGACCCAGGACGGCCAAAGTACTAAAAAGCAGAAGTTAAAACAGCATATAGCAGAAATTTCAAAAGCCGGCCGGCTTGAAGGAGCCCTCCTCCTTGGCGTGGTAACGTCACAGACGCAGCCTCCCAGACGCGTTTCGTCACCCCCATTGAGAACGTCCGACTAGTGATGAAACGCGTCTGGGAGGCTGCGTCAGTGACGTCACCACGCCAAGGAGGAGGGCCCTTCAAGCCGGCCGGCTTTTGAAATTTCTGCTATATGCTGTTTTAACTTCTGCTTTTTAGTACTTTGGCCGTCCTGGGTCCAGTGGTGAACTATGTCCGTGGCTGAATTGCAGTACCAGTTTTAAGAGTTTAAGTCTTGGGTCCTGGAGTGAGCTCAGCTGTGTGTGAGACGAGTGTTCCAACCAATAGTCCGGGGATACAAAGGCCGTGGCTGGGCTATAGCCAACTGTGTGGAGAGCTTGCCATCTGGTAAGCGGCTTGTGTTTGCGGTGGAGGGCTGACACCAACTGTATGCATGTCACCTGGTGATTTGGCGTTTTGTTCAACCATTTTTTCCAATACACCAGCGTATGGAGTCCCCAACTGCATCCTATGAACAGTGTTTTCACAACATCTAACCCTATAAATAACCTTGGAGTATTAAGACATTCCTTTTGGGCTTACCCCTAAATTATTTACACTGACCTATTGGTACAAGTGTTTGGCACGGCTTTTTATTTTTTATTGGTTGAAAGGGATTCCCTCGACTCCAGATGATCATCCAGGAAATGGAGTTGACTGTAGTACCATAGGTTTGGCTTGTATATCTGATCAGCAGCTGATCCTGACCTCCTGACCTCATTGATTTGATGACTTTCGCTCGTTGAGACCAATATGTGCCCCTAATGGTCCCAATTTTTTTTCTGACATCCTCGATTGTTGCTGTGGGGATCTTTGTCTTCACAAATGCAAGCAGGCTCCCCAGTGCTTCATTCGTGGCTTCTTTGTTTTTATAGAGATTGCTTTTTGTCTGCCATAAAATTGGCAGATCCTTCCATCTCTGCAAAAACTCAGTCATAAAGTCCTGACCTTTGAAGGCATGCATGATTTCTGCAAGTAAAAATCAATACAAAAAAAGCTAATGTCAGTCAAGCCTCTACTAATAATCTTTCTCACCATATATAGGCCACAAACTCATCCACTGATCAATAAAGTCAAAATCATGTTACGTACCGTCGTTGTACACGTTCGTTCGTTCGTTCCTTCCGCCTTCTTCCACACACTGAACGTCGGTTTGACCCATGCGGATTCCCTTTATATACACTGCGCATGCGTGTGTTCTTAACTATATTTAACTAATCTAACTGGATTCAGTATACAGTAAGGAGAGTTTGCTCAGCAGCTGGTTACACATGTGGACTCAGTAGCACAAGTGTTGGCCACAAGAACAACCTATTTAAGGTTTCACACACAGGTGATCCAGTGGATACTTGGTGTGTTTCCATGTGGGAAACTAGACCAAAAATAGATAAATGTACCAGCTTTGGTAATGGATACAATCATGTGTTTAGCTTAGAAGTATTGACAAAACAGACAATTGTACCACACTTACAAAAAGTATGAGTCATATTCCTCTTTCAGGTCTCAAATCTTTTTGACTCAAGTATCCCTTTTGTTACAATCTCATAGGGCGTCAAAGAGCTTCCAGACAGGAGCCTAGGAACCCCACACCTCCAACCCATGACCCACCCCCGTGGGATGTGGAGGAAGAAGCGGAGGAAGTAGAAACTGGCCCCACAACAGGTCAGTGTCATACACCACAGCTTCATGTAATAGATGAAGGCCTGCATATTTATAATACATGGTGTTTTTCAAAGTTTTAGGAGCTTTTCTGGCTGCATAACAATTTGACCGTCACAGCGCCCAGATGTTGATTGGTGAAGTTATGGCCTGCTCTGCTGACCTGGATGAGATCAACAAAAGCTTGGTGCATATAGGGCAAAAGAACAAACAGGTGGAGCAAAGGATAAAATATGTTATTGATGTTCTTGGGAGGGTTTAAAAAAAATTATGTTAAAATATTTTATACTTTTAATTTTGTTTGTTGTTTTGTTGGTAATGTTTTAATTGCTTTTATTTGAATTTTATAATCTAATTGAATTTTTTTAGAATGTTTTTTTTTCTTACTTGCTAAAACGCATGAACAACGTAAAACTTGTAAAATGTTACATTGTTTAATGCGTTTTGGAAAGAAAAACAAAAATTTTAGATTATAAAAAAAAATTTGTTTATAAAAAAAAAAATTTAGCTTCTCAAAAAAAAAAAAATAGGTTATATTTTTACCCAAAAAAAAGATATTTAAAAAAAAGTTATATTTTTACCAACAACAAAGATATTTTTTTCAAAAAAAAATTAAAAATATTTTCACCAAAAAAAAATATATATATTTTTAGAAAAAAAAAAGTTTAACCCCCAAAAATTACACATTTAAAATGTGAAACAATAAAAAATATTTGATACTCAACAATGTGTGGCTTCTTATATCAATGTTGCCTAATAGAACAAATAAATATTTGTGGTGTTTACATTGACAATGATGGGTATTTAGTAAAGGAAAATACACATGGCACTAGGATAACCTAGGAGAAAGATAAAACCCAAATAAAAAAATAAAAATACAAAAATAAATGACTTTTTTATTAGAAAATACATTTTTATTTCACATTTTTCCTCAAACATCATCAGGCATTTCAATAGCCTCCCTACCCATAAAAAAATCAACATATTGTTGCCGGACATCACGGGCGCTTTGGGGGGCCAAGCCTGTAGGGCCAGCTTCCTGGGTCGGCAATGCCATTTGGGATTGTTGAGTGGCCTCATCAGGCCCAATGGATGATAAATAATTGGTTGAATTTTTCTTTAAAAAGTTATGGAGAATGCAACAGCATATCACTACATGGTTCCATTTGTACTCTGCAAGGTTGATGGAGGTGAGAAATAGGCGTAAACGGCTGGCCATGATGCCAAAGGCATTTTCTACCACCCTTCTGGCTCTGGCCAGCCTGTAATTAAACACCCTCCTCTCAGGAGTGAGGGTTCTTTGGGGAAAAGGCCTCATCAGGTGGGGACCCAGCGCAAATGCCTCATCTGCAATGAACACGAAGGGTAGTCCCTCTTCATTCTCTGCTGCAGGTGGCAATGCCAGGTCATCTGATTGGAGCCGTTGGGCGAACTCCATCTGGGCAAACACTCCACCGTCAGACATCCGCCCATTTTTCCCCACATCCACAAATAGAAAATCATTATTGGCCAACACCAACGCCATCATCACGATACTGTGGAACCCTTTATAATTAAAATAATAGGATCCTGAACGGGGTAGTGGCACGATGCGAACGTGCTTGCCATCAATGGCTCCTCCACAGTTTGGAAAGTTCCAACGCTGGGAAAACTCTGATGCCACAGTCTGCCATTCCTGTGGCATAGAAGGGAACTGTGGCGTAACAAAAAAATATTTTGAGACAAACATTGCAAACAGATTATCCAAAAACATTCTTGCCAAAACATCAGTACATCATTAATTCGAATGAGTATTTTAAGACCAAAAATGGATCACTAATCAGATTCCTCACCACCTCTGATGGCCCAATATTTTTTTTTTTATGGGGAGGGGGGTTCAAGATGAGTTGGGGACCTCAGAAATATTGGGCCAGATTCACGTAGAATTGCGGCCGTGTAACGTAACCCATTTACGTTACACCGCCGCAAGTTTTCAGTGTAAGTGCCCGATCCACAAAGCACTTACCTGTAAACTTGCGGCGGTGTATCGTAAACACGTCCGGCGCAAGCCCGCCCAATTCAAATGGGGCGGGTACCATTTAAATTAGGCACGCTCCCGCGCCAGACGTACTGCGCATGCTCCGTTCGCAATTTTCCCGACGTGCTTTGCGCGAACTTACGGCGGCGCAACGTGTTTTGTTTGCGGGAACGACGGGCATACTTTAACATAGTGGAGTAATTTTACACCATGTTAATAGCACCCCTAACTTTGCGACGGGAAACTAAGACTTGCGCCGACGTAACGACGGGAAAAACCTTTGTGGACCGCCGTAACTGCTAATTTGCATACCCGACGCTGGAATACGACGCGAACTCCACCCAGCGGCGGCCGAGGTATTGCATCCTAAGATCCGACGGTTAAGACAATTACACCTGTCGGATCTAAGGGCTCTCTATGCGTAACTGATTCTATGAATCAGTCGCATAGATACTCTGAGAGATACGACGGCGTTTCAGAGATACGCCGTCGTATCTCTTATGTGAATCTGGCCCAAAGGCTCTAGCACTCTGTCTGAATTCCCAAAAAATATTAAATGCACATATTTTAGGGAGGGGGGGCAAGCACTACAATGGAGCAGACAAAATACATTGGGAAGTGACTAGGCTAGGTGTGTTTGGGACCAGGATAGAATGCTGGAGAGGTTGGCTATTGGAAATGCATGTAGGCCAAACAAGGAGCATTACAAGCTTACAGCATGCATGGGGACAAAGGGGACATCCACAGTATATTACAATCATGTTAATTAGAGACTGATTCAAAAATACAATACATTAGCAAGCATTAAATACACAGATTGTGAGGTTAAAGGACAAAACTTACCTTAATATAATCCTCCTGCAGGACTTGGATTATAGCAGAACAGGTGTCTGGGATTATGATCCCCAGAGCCTGGGGGGAGATGCCTGTCGAGAACTTGAGGTCCTGCAAGCTTCTCCCTGTTGCCAGGTAGCGCAACGTGGCAACTAGCCTCTGCTCAGCAGTGATGGCTTCCCGCATAACGGTGTCCTGTCTGGTGATATAGGGAGACACCAAAGCCAAGAGCTGCTGAAAAACAGGGTCAGACATCCTAAGAAAATTCCTGAAGTCATCAGGGTTATTCTTCTGGATCTCCCGCAGCAGAGGCATATGACAGAATTGGTGCCGCTGGAGCAACCAATTCTTGGCCCACAAACTCCTCCTCACCCTGTTCATGGACCAGAGCCGGGATAAAGCAGAAATCCCAGCATGATCTCGGCGACGAGAATGTACCTGCTTCATGGCTAGAAGTGGTGGTCTAATCAGAACGAACTAAAAGAACGCACTGAAGAACATTAAGGCCTCTGAAGAACGACCTGAAAAACAGTAACGAGCGGACAAGAATGCACTGCAAAAACAGATACGAACTGACTACAATCGCTGAAAGACAGATACGAACCCACAAGCACTAACTGAACACCAGAAAACGATCTTTAAAGCGCAAATTGACTCTCACCAAACATTTATTAACATGCGGTAACACTAAATCAGCAAAAGCAGCCCCAAGGGTGGCGCCATCCGAATGGAACTCCCCCTTTATAGTGCCGTTGTACGTGTGGGAACGTCACTGCGCTTTGCTAGAGCATTTTTTTTTCACGATCGTGTGTAGGCAAGGCTGGATTAACAATAATCGGGTTGAAAAAAAAAAAACGTTTTTTTCTAGATCATTAAAAACGGTCGTGTGTACGCGGCATAAGCCTCTCTCAAAAAACTCTGTACAAGCCTGCATTTTCCAGGACCTGGTGGTTGATTTACGAGAGGCAAATAGGCTGTTCAGTTTGCAAGGGATGTTACATTCTGCAAGGTAGTTTGCCCCAAAGCTTAGTGAATTTGGTGAATCGCCCAAAGCAAAGAAAATAAAAACTACATTTTTGCTTGCTCTTGACAGGAAATTACAAGTCAACAAAGTTTCAACCAATTTATTGGTATGTGCAAGCAAAAATTCTGTTTTTTACTTCTAAGTCCCTTTCCTCTATGCCTGTTACCTCTGAAAGTGTTACATTTTTTTCTTTTAACTCTGAGCCCCAATCTCTTTCTTCTAAATCCCTGTTGAGGTTAACGAAAACTCTAGATAACTTACAAGGTACAACTCATGTAGGAAGATTTGTTTTATCTCTGTGTATCACCTGAGGCCAGTCTCTTCACTGGGTGTATGTAAGGGTTTACATCCACTTCAAATTAAAATCCTGATTTTCCTGTAAGATCTGAGAAGGACTCTGATAGTCCCAGGAGGGCCCAGCCTCACAATATAGGTCCTGTTCTAGCTTGATATTGCTTTTTGTCTTCGGCCCCGTACTCACGACCAAACATGTCTGCTGAAACTGGTCCGCGGACCAGTTTCAGCGGACATGTTCGTTCGTGTGTAGGCAGTAACGTACAGGATTCCAGCAAACAATCGTCGGCCAGACCGTTTTCCAACGAACAACTGTTTCCTGGTCTTGCTTTAAAACAGTCTGCTGGAATCGTGTCCGTCAGACATGTTCGGTCGTCTGTACACAAAAGCAGCGTACAAAAACCCCGCGCATGCTCAGTCCAAATGAGGAGACGGGAGCGCTCGTTCAGGTAAAACTCGCGTTTGTTTGGGATATGGCACATTCGTCATTAGAAACCTTTTATTCTAGCAAGAGAACAATGTCTAAAAAAGGCGCACTAAACCACATTTTCTTGCCTCGTTTTATTAATTCTTCTCTTGCTAGAATAACCCCGTTCTCTTGCTGATGCAATTTCAATAGAGTTGTCCCATACTGAAATGTCACATTTCTTGCTTGTGATGTAATCCTTTAATAATGTTTTCTATGCCAGACGTGTGTTTTGGTTGGTGGTCCTCCATAATTTATAGTAGTCATTTTTGTAAAGGAATGTGCATTTTTTATTTTTTTTTTGTTGTTTCTAGTTATGTCACCATTTAAACAATTTTTTTTTTACATGTTTTTTTTAATTTTTTTTTTTTTTTTTTGGTGTTTCATTAGAGAATATTAAACCATGTTGGCACACCAAATGTCCCCCCCCCCCCCAAGGAGTGTGTCCTTTGTAAATTACCCATTGTATATTTATTAAAGTTTTGCTGCCTAATAATCCCCACAGTATAACAAACAATAGACATGTTTTCAAATGAAAGCAAAAAGCCTTTTATTCAGGCAATTGTCATCACAAAAAATAAAAAGAACGGCAGCACTAGAATAGATAGCAAACTATATGCAAACTTGCATTTCCAACATGGTGAAGGATAAACTTCCAAGCCTCAGGAGCCAAACACAAAAATATGAAGCAGCAGCACACAAACAAAGGAACCCAAACTGTGGTAGTACAAACAAGATGTCCTTTATGTGGAAGGAAATGGAAGGCAGAAAATCAACGTTTCCTCCTCTTTCCAGCCTTCCCTCCAGGCAGCCTTCCAGCGGATCTAACACGGGGTCTTGCAGGTGGGGTCGATGTGGCAGCAGGAGGATGGTGTTCCGCAAGCCGGGCCGGGTCACATAGCCCAGTCTCTGGGGTCAGCAGGCCCCTCTGCATCCACCAAAGGACCTGGTTCATCAGGGCCTTTGCCAGTCTTCTCTGGTCCTCCTCCCCTTCATTTAAATCATGGGCCAATGAGGCACTGAAGGCCTCTGTGGGGTTGAGGGGGGCCCTCATGATGGCGCTTGCCTCCTGTATCATGCGGAGGCTTGCCTCCTCCACAGGCCTCAACTGCCTCCTTCGGCCTGATGGCCTCACCTGGGGGGGAGAAGACTGGCTGGTGGTGGTTCTCCTGGCCGGGTGGACCTGCTGCAGGCCACTGGGCCCAGCCTCCTCCTGGCTGCCACTGACCCCGGCCTCCTCCTGGCTGACAGACACCTGAGGATCTGCCACCTCCTGGCTGATCTCTTCTTCCTGTGTGCAAAAAAAAGGACATTTTTTACAATTTCGCTAAATAAAACCACACTCATTTTCATGTTTTTCGTTTAGTATTTTCTGTTCATTATTACTTGAATACACTCTACTTCTGACCCATGCAGTTGTCATCTCTGACACCTATTTGTCTGAACACCTTTTTTTTTGCTTTTTCCCAGCTTGGCTTTTTTTTTACAATATCTAATCATTAATCCACCAAGAATTATTTACGCCAGAAATATAGAGGAAACTACTATACCTCCTCATCGAAGGGTGGCAGATCTGCATCTCTGTCAGCCAGGCCCTCTTCCTCCGACTCTGCAGGGCTGTGGTCATCTGGGGAATGTCCGCTGGAAGGTAGCATGGAGGAAAGGTTGGAAGAAAGACTCGACATCGTTTTCCTGCCTTCCATTTCGTCCCGCAAAAAAGCCATCTGTTTATAATACCACAGTTTGGGTTCCTTTGCTTGTCTTGCTGCTGCTCCCGATTTTTTGCTTTTATTAGCTTTGTATGCTCTCCTGTATGTGCTTCTGAGGTTGGCAAGTTTATCCTTCACCATGTTGGCAGTGCATCCTGGCACCCAAGTTTGCATATAGTTTGCTAGCTCTTCTAGTGCTGCCGCTCGTACCTCTTTATTGCAATATAAAGAGTGCTTGGAATTCCACAGGATGGGCGTCTCCTGATATTTTTGGAGTAAGGCCTCTATAGCTTCCTTGGTTTGTAGGAGGTCTATTGAATTATTTGAAAAATTATATTTCTTTTTGAGTCTAGATTACAAAAACATAAACCACAGAAAAATAAATATTCCAAAGGATCAGCGTTGACCTTGATCTAATATGTGTCTTCAAATTTATTACCTATATCTAATTACAAACACAGTCTCTCTTGTTTAAACAATGATTGGCAGCTCGGCCGCATTGCTTGTACCAAACATTGATTTGCTAGATGCAGAGCCATTGTTCACATTGCAGTAAATATTTTTAATATAGAAAAATAAACAATGCTTACAAATGACAGTATTCATCTAGGCACTCTTTCATGTGTAAATCTCATGCCCCTGACAATGGATGACATAAAAGACACTTCCTAATGACCTCTGTACAACCAACACTTGAACAATACTTTGCCTGATCTGAATACACCATTCAAAAACTTGTCAATGAGGTACAGCATTGTTCACATCTCTATTTTGTGAGGTGTCCAAAAGCATTTGGAAACCAAAATAACATTGTGGTACCCCATAGACAGAATAGCTTAAAAAGGGTGCAACCAACAGCCCAAACCCCCATCCCATGTGTCTACATTTTCAAGGCCTCTGCTGATCACATTTTTAATTTCCTTACCTTCCTGTCTCTCGCTCCTCGTTTCTCACGCTCGCCTAATTACCGCGTAAGATGCGTAATCACGGCGTAAACCTTTTAAACACTCCGCGTATTTATTAAACCCCGCCCTCGTCACCTTTGCGAGGCCCCTAATCAATGAGTTTAGGAAATATGGCGTTAACTGTGTATGTTCTGGATGCGCTCGAAGATTCTCCGCGTAACCGACGTAAACACGTTGTTTGCATTCTCTACACTCCGCGTATGTATTAAACGCCGCCCTCTTCTCCGCCCATGGCGTAAGAATTCATCTTTTCCACGCCCATAATCTCTGTGGGAAAGGAAAGATGGCGATGTCACACGAGCGGGCACGATGCTCTCATGCCACAAGTGAAGGGACAGAGGCAGGGACGTCCCGATCAAGGCAAAGAAGATATAAAGCCACTAATATGCGGTTCCAGGAAATGGTGGAGTTAGTTTACATCATGCGAAAGAAGGACTATGATGGTGAATTAGGGCCATACAAGACCCCTAACCGCCGAAAGGCACATATTATGGACAAGGTGGCGAGGAGAATGCAGAGGATGTTTGGGATCACCAGGTCCAAGGAACAGCTGAGGAAACGATGGTCAGACTTAAAATTGAGGGAGCCACATCAGATGAAGAAAATACTTAAAATTCTGCGTAAAAGTAAGTAAATATATATTGGGGTGGGGGGGGGGTGATTGTCTGCAATAATGTGTTGCCATGTATATTTCACCATCTGCCTCCTTGGCCTGCTTGTAATTTTAAAGACATGTTGTCATTTTTTTTTTAGGACATAAATAACTACATATTTACAAATAGTGTTCTTAGTAAACAACGTAACATCACATAGTTTCTCAGAAAGGCACGGTTATTCCAGGAACAACACACCTGGACATGGCTCACTGGCCAAAAACTTTGTTTGTAAACATTGTGTAAAAGCTAGTTCTAGAAAAAAAAATTATGAGAATGGGAAAGGCAAACAGGATTCATTCTAAAAACAGTGGTAATAAAGCAGATGTTTTCACATCTGCAATGCAGAGCACCTGTGTCTCCCCAAATCAAAAATGGGTTTTGGTAGGGTCTCCCAGAAATACTGTTTAGGGGGGACATCCATGTGTGTCACTTTGCAAAAAAGGGGCAGGATCAGAGCTTGCCATATAGAAGTAATTGCAAAATGTAGGTTTGGTGAAAGATAAAAGTAACTAAATGAAAGCATCTTCTAAGCAATGTGTGCGATTTATGCTCTCCAATATCTGTGTGCTGATGAGTCTACATTTTTTTTTGGTTTATTTCAGGGGAAAGAAGTCGCCAGCATTTGGAGGAGGCAGAGAGGGCCAGACAAGGCCAAAATCTGCCATCTCAACATGTGGAGGAGGAGGAGGATGTGGAAAGAGAAGAGGATGTGGAAGGAGAAGAGGATGTGGAAAGAGGAGAGGATGTGGAAGGAGAAGAGGATGTGGAAGGAGAAGAGGATGTGGAAGGAGAAGAGGATGTGGAAGGAGAAGAGGATGTGGAAGGAGAAGAGGATGTGGAAGGAGAGGAGGAAGGAAGAAAGGAGGAAGGAAGAGAGGAGGAAGAAGTAATTTTGGACTTAGAAGTTATAGCAGATGAAGGGCAAGTGGCGGAAGAACAATTTGGCGAATTGAAAGAAGGTGGATTGATGGATGAAGGAGGAGTCCAAGATGATGGGGAAGTGGTGGAAGAAGGAGGAGTGATAGAAGATGATGGGGAGGTGGTGGAAGAAGGAGGAGTGATAGAAGATGTCGAAGAGGTGGAAAGGAGAAGCCCATCAGGTCAGTGTCACCCTAGCTTGATTATAAAAAACATATGTAGATAGGCCTCATCGAAAAATAATGTTGTAAATGCCCTTTTTTTTATTTTTTTTAGGGGAGGAGGATGGTGTGCCAATATTTTCACGTGCAAGTGCTGCTATAATTATTCAGCAGGTAATGGAGTGCAGCACTGAAATGCACAATATGCGTGAAAGGATGGTTGTCATGGAAGAGAATTTAACAAATGTCCTTTTGGAATGCTGCACGGAAATGGACAATATGCGGCAAAGAATGATGGTCATCGAATCTAATTTTAAAAACATTATTGACATGATGGGCCGTGTCAAAGACTGAAACACCCCCCGCCCATCCCCCGCCCCCACAAACATTTTTACTGTTTTAATAATGAATACGCCAAAATTTGAAGATACACACACAGTGTGCCAACATGTGCTATCTGCCATCACAGAATATCTAATGTCTGTGCTTTGTGGGTCCAACCCCCTCCTCCATCCTCAAGTAGTTGAGAGGAAGGGTTTGCTCCCACAGAACACAGACATTGATCACCCATGATGTCAGATAGCACATGTGGCCATTTGCCTGTTGAACCAATGACATTTGGCGAGTTTGCACTGAATGTGTGTATCTTCCAATTTTGGCGTGTTCCAGTGTGAAAGCACACCATGACTGACTGCTGTTGTGAGTTTTTATATTTTTTGAATTGGATTTTGTTACTTTTTGACCATGTTGAACATTTTGGGATACTATAAAAGTTTAGACCATAAAGAATAAACAACGCAAAAAAATTCTAAATATATATATATAGAATTATAAATCTCTCTAATCACTGAATTTAGTGAAGTCGAGATTTGACTCCAAAATCTCCCCAAAAAATCTTATTTTTGAAAAACACACCAAAAACAAAAAAAAAGGTTAAAAAAATATTGGTTTTTGTGCCTAAAAAATATGCCAAAAAAAAAAAAATAAGGCGGTAAACACCACACCAAAAATAGTCTATATATATATATATATATATGTAAACAATAAATCTAACTATATTTGAGAAACAAAAATGTGAACTTGTTAATAAATGTATAATCTGCATAATATTTTTGGTTGAATTACCTGAAAAAAAAAAAAAAAAAAAAAATTTTGTAGACTCCTAAGTCCAAAAGCAGGGAGTAATGAAAAAAATATAAAATAATTTTTGGGGGCATGAACAAGCAAAAATAAAAATACTTGACCTCAAAATTTACAAATGGAGTTGCTTCTTATTTCTAGACTCAATACCCTGTTTGTAGATGAGTGAATACTGTGCAAAATGTGGTTAGTTACTAAAAGTGGAGAAATCAATTATGCATTACAATTGAAGAAGTTAGTTAGAGAACCAGGAAGACAGATAAAAAGAGAAAAAGCATTAATGACAAACAACTGTATAAAGTCCAATGGTCTAATTATTTATTATTTGAGAGAATATTCCTTTCTTTGGGGGCCGAATTAGAAAGAAATATGATCTGGCATAGCAATGGCCCCCCGACCCATGAAGTACTCAACATATTTGTCGCGTACCTCACGAGCTGATTGGGGGGCCAAGCCAGCGCGACCAGTGTCCAGCCCGGGAAGGGGATCTGAGGGTAGTCTTGCCTCAGAACCGATGTCGGGTAGGTACGTCTGGGAGTGCCTGCGTAAAAAGTTGTGCAAAATGCAGCAGGCAAATACAACGGTGTCCAATTTATATTCCGCCAGATGTATCGATGTCCTGAACAGGCGGAACCGGTTGGTGAGTATCCCAAAGGCATTCTCGACTACCCTCCGAGCCCTGGCCAACCGAAAATTAAACACACTCCTCTCTGAGGTGAGGGTCCTCTGGGGAAAAGGCCGCATGAGGTGAGGACCAAGCCCGAAAGCCTCGTCCGCTAGGAACACAAACGGAAGTCCTTCCACATTATCTTCATCTGGTGGCAATGCCAGACCACCAGCTTGGAGACGATCATAGAAATCAGTCCGTGAGAACACTCCCCCATCTGACATCCGGCCATTCTTCCCCACGTCCACATATAGAAACTCATACTGTGCCGACACCACCGCCATCAACACAATACTATGATAACCCTTGTAATTATAATAGTAGGACCCCGAGTGGGGTGGGGGCACTATGCGGACGTGTTTCCCATCTATTGCTCCACCGCAGTTTGGAAAATCCCACCGCTGGGCAAATTGGGAAGCCACAGACTGCCATTCCTGTGGTGTGGAGGGTAGCTGTGGGGACAAACAAAAAAAGAGATTTAGTACTTTGTAACAAAAACATCCTACAAGCATCCTTGTGACACTTCACAGTATTAAAATTGCTTTTGAAAAATGTGCATGGAGAATTTGGGAAATGAAATATATAGGGCCACTTCATTAAGAGACTCCACAGCCCTCTGATGGGGACAATAAAAGTTTGAAGGGGGGGGGGGGGGGAACACAAAAACCAAAAAGTCCTGTTTAAAAAAATGGCAAGGTGGGTTTGTCCCTAGGATAGCATGCTAGACAGGTTAATATTGGGTAAGGGACAAATATGCAGGTAGGTCAAGAATAAAACATGTAAAGCTTATATAAACATGCATAGGGAGAAAAGGGAACGTTAGTTAAACACACAGCATATCTGGGAAATTAAAAATAAAGTTAGTTGGCCACATTATTACAGCCAGGAAACTTACCTTAATATACTCCTCATGCAGAACTTTGATGATGGCAGCACACGTGTCCGGTATGATGACCCCAAGCGCCTGCGGAGAGATGCCTGTCGAGAACTTGAGGTCCTGCAGGCTCCTCCCAGTCGCCAGGTACCGCAACGTGGCAATAAGCCTCTGCTCGGCCGTGATGGCTTGGCGCATCACAGTGTCCTGCCTCGGGATATAGGGGGACAGAAGATCCAGCAGACGGTTGAATACGGGGTCCGTCATGCGGAGAAAATTCCTAAAGTCATTAGGATTATTCTCCTGGAGTTCCCTAAGCAGAGGCATATGTGAGAACTGGTCACGCTGGCGCAACCAATTCTTGGTCCAGAAACGCCTCCGCCCCCTGTTTCTGGCCAAAGTACTGGACAAATGAACATATCCAGCAGCCATCCCATAAACAGCACCAACTCGCGAAAATTTACGCTGCTGCTCCATCATGGCTTCAAACCGGCCGGCTGGTCAGTCAAGAACACACTGAAACAGAAAGCACTCGCAAATCCAGCACTACCTGCGACAAACGCGTGACAAACAGATACGAGCGCACAGGATGCAACTGCTAAAGCAGAAACAACCTGCTAGCCTATAGCCGAATGACAACTACGTTACCGCAAGCACACGCACTGAACCCGTGAATACACGCTGTCAAAGCCTGGAGACCGAGAAGCGCGAATCAGCTCTAACCAAACCTTCACTAACACGAGCAAACCCGTAACTAGCAAAAGAGGAACAGAGGGCGGCGCCATTAAGTTTGGTCTTCCCCTTTATAGTGACGTCGTACGTAGTTTACGTGCACGCGTTCCGGTACGACGGGAATTTGGTCCGCTGGTGTGTACACGCCAGCGGAACAAAACAAAAATCAGCCTTGTACGCCGGAAACTGTCGGGCAGACAGTTTCCAGCGCACAGATCCGGTCGTGAGTACAAGGCCTTCCAGTTCTGATAGGCCAATGATGAAAGCTGCCAAAATGTTGCTCACATTCCATCATAACCTACAGAAACTTTAGTGATACTAATGAACATTGTTCAGTTGGCTGATTATGACTTCTTTTAGATCCTTGTTAGCTTTGGTCAACTAAACCTGCCTCTGAAATCTGACAACAGACATTTTTTTTTTTATCTGTAAATAATATATTTCTAGGTGAACAGTATTACAGCTCATTTAGCAGGACTTAAAATCTGTTTTACCCAAATACCTTTCATGGTGTCATGTTTCTCTAGTTTATTCATATCTTTTGTTTAACTTTATAGCACTGAAATGTGTGCTTTTTGTTTGAACTATTATTGTATGGTACAAATACTTTTCTGTATTGGAAAAAAAAGGAAAACTTGCTTAGGATTTTTCATATACTGGTGGCTTAAAGACATTTTATCCATATCAGCTTTTTACGCATAATTTACCAAACAAAATTATATTGTCTTGCTATAATCCATAACAAGCACATATAAGATTTTCTTTCAGTCTGTAATTCGAGCTTTTGAAAACAGGTTATACTTCTGTAAATGATATAATTAGAAGTAAAGCTAGATTTTTTAGACAAGATTTTAGAAGTTAACATTTTGTGAAACCTAAAATAAAGCTGTGTCACATGGGGGTATCTAATTGAATGTAAACTGAAGCTTTGACAAAGAATCATTTAAATAACCACACCAAAAACCATTCTCTCAGTCTCTCCACAGCTCTAAAGGGAAAAGAGGCAAACCTATATCCCCAGAGTTTCGAGTTACTTAGTTATACTATTGAAGCCACATCTAATGAGATATTATTACAACATATCATTAATCAGTAAAATGACCAAACATCAGACAGCTTCTATAAATAAACCTATTTATTCACATTAAAAAGACCATCCACAAATAATATCAAGCTTTGAATACTTCTCTTACTTTTGTGAGGATCTTATAAAAGTGCACTATATTGTCCGTGTCACCGGGCCCTCACAACCAAAAAAGCATATGGTCCCCCACGCGATATTATTGCCAAATTCCATTATTACCGGACTAAAGAACAACTCTTGGCGGCTGCTAGAGATAAAAAAAACTTAAACTTCCAGGGCAACAACTATCAGCTGTTCGCTGACTTATCCCTACTTACCGTAGCTAAAAGGCGTGCAATGAAACCTCATTAAGCTAATGGAGCTACAACGTCATAACATTACGTACCAGTGGGGTTTCACTTTCTCCATTTGTTTTGTCTATCAGGGCTCTAAATACACATGCAGATCAGCAGAAGAACTTCAGCAAACCCTCCTGAAACTGCACCTGGTGGAAGCCTCATCTAACACCTCTCCATCACACAGAAAAACAGCCTCCTCCTCATCTCCAAACAGCGCCTTTCAGATCGCTGGGAAAAATGCAAACCAGCATTCCCACAAGAGAAGTCATTATGCCTCACCTCCTCTGGACCAGGAAGACTCCATGGACTTAGAACATAGGATTCCATTTGCTTTTAGTTCCAAAGAACTCTCTTCTATATACTTGTTCTGTGATTGGTTATTAAAATAGCCATGTGGCCAAATGGGGCCCATTTCTGAATTTTCATGCTGAAACATTCCTAAAAAAACTGTGCCTAACCATCGTTAGCTTTCCCCATATTTCTTTTAGACCCTCTAATATCTCATAGATATTGAATACCAATCATTTTGTGTGTCTGGGTATGGTTCTTGCTGGTAGTGATGAGGATGGCCCACACATAGCAAATGAGCCTTTCATATTTGGGATCATCAGAGGACCAAATACTTAGGCCCAGATTCTGAAAGGACTTACGACGGCGCAGCGCCATGTACGCCGTCGTAAGTCCTAATCCGACCCGTCCTATCTATGCGTCTGATTCTTAGAATCAGTTACACATAGATATCCATTAGATCCGACAGGCGTAAGTCTCTTATGCCGTCGGATCTTAACTGCATTTTTTTTGACCGCTAGGTGGCACTTCCGTCGAATTTCGCGTTGAGTATGCAAATTAGCTAGATACGCGAATTCCCGAACGTACGCACGGCCGACGCAGTAAAGATACGACGTTTACGTTAGGCTTTTTCCGGTGTAAAGTTGCCCCTGCTATATGAGGCGCAGCCAATGTTAAGTATGGCCGTCGTTCCCGCGTCGAAATTTGAAAAAGTTACGTCGTTTGCGTAAGTCGTCCGTGAATGGGGCTGGACGTCATTTACGTTCACGTCGAAACCAATGACGTCCTTGCGGCGTACTTTGGAGCAATGCACACTGGGAAATTCCACGGATGGCGCATGCGCCGCTCCGCAAAAACGTCAATCACGTCGGGTTACAGTAGTTTTACATAAAACACGCCCCCCACGTTACGGCGGCTTAATTTTGTGACGTAAGTGCCGTATCCACATAGTATTTGCGCCCAAATTTGCGCCAGCGTAACGTAAATTCCGAGGCG
The DNA here is from genome assembly GCF_905171775.1 of Rana temporaria. Lineage (NCBI taxonomy): Eukaryota > Metazoa > Chordata > Amphibia > Anura > Ranidae > Rana > Rana temporaria. The sequence continues at coordinate 294,254,964 of NC_053491.1, read as the reverse complement.
TAAGGCGGGGTAATTGAAAGTGGGAAGGAAGTGGGCGTGCTCCATTGAAATGAGCCGTGACCCCATGCAAATGAAGGGCCGGCCATACTGCGCATGCACGCATGAATATGCACCTCACTGGGCATGCTCAGAACTCGGCCCGGCGCAATCAGTGAGATAGGAAATAGGCCAAGCATACTTAGTGAGATGCGCCCTGTGTATAAATAGCCCCAGACAAACGCCCTTCCATTGCAAAAGTACGTCCCTGTGTTCCCCTTCCTGAAGTAAGGTGCTTTTGTTCTGTTGTCTGTGGCTGTTTGTTGGTTAGTGTAGTAGTGTTAGGCCCCATACTCACGACCAAACATGTTTGCTGAAACTGGCCCGCGGACCAGTTTCAGCATACATGTTTGGTCGTGTGTAGTTACGAGCGTACAGAATTTCACTGTACATTTGCCCGCCGGGCCGTTTTTCAGCAGACATTTATTTCCAAACTTGTTTTAAAACCGTCCGCTCAAATCCTGTCCGAACGTACATGTTTGGTGGTGAGTACACAAAACCAACGTACAAAAACCCCGCGCATGCTCAGACTAAATGAGGCCACGGGAGCGCTCGTTCAGGTAAAACTCACGTTTCTTTGGGATATGGCACATTCGTCAATAGAAAGATTAATTCTAGCAATAGAACACTGAAGCAAAACACACAATAACCAATGCTTGATGCCGTCGTTTTATTCATTCTTCTCTTGCTATAACTAATCAGTTATTTAGCTCATGTTATTTCAACTGAGTTGTTCCATACTGAAAAGTGACATTTGTTAGCTGTGATGTAGTAAGATTTTTGCAAACTTTTATTGGCCCGACGTATCATATTTTTAGTGGTCCTCCACATTTCAAATTTTTTGCTTTTAATGTTTAATGGTTATCTTTCCCACTTTCTTTAGGTGTTTATAGTTATGTCACCATTTAGAATATTTTAATAGGAAATAGTTTTGATTTAGCTTTTGTTTGTATATTTAACATGATTTTTTTGAAGGTTGTTTAAATTGTCTACCATGTTGGCACACCAAATGACCCCCCCCCCCACATGAGTTAGTGAATAGTTTAGATTAAACATTTTATTTGTTTGTAATGTTTGATGCCTAAAATAATACCCACAGTATTACAAACAATAGGCACGTTTTTCAAATCAACAAAAAGGCTTTTATTTGAGCAAATTATAAAAAGGATCAAAAACAGAATGGCAGCACTTGAACAGCTAGCAACATACATGCAAACTTGCATTTCAAACATGGTGAAGGATAAACTAGCCAACCTCAGGAAGCACACAAAATAAAATCTGAAGCAGCAGCACATAACCAAAGGAACCCAAGCTGTGGTAGTCCAAACAAGATGCCATTTGTGGGGGATCAAATGGAAGGCAGGGCATCAACGTCTCCTCTTCCTTGCAACCTTCCTTCCAGGCTGCCTTCCAGCGGGTCTTCCCTGGGCCCTTGCAGGTGGGGATGATGTGGCAGCAGGAGTATGATGTTCAGCAAGCCGGGCCGGGTCACATAGCCCAGTGTCTGGGGTCAGCAGCTCCCTCTGCATCCACCAAAGGGCCTGGTTGATGATGCCCTTGGCCAATTGCCTCTGCTCCTCCGTGCCTTTATTGAGGTCATGTGCCACGGAGGCACTGTAGGCCTCAGTGGGGTTGAGGGGGGCCCTCATGATGGCACTCGCCTCCTGAATCATTTTCAGGCTGGCTTCCTCCACTGCCCCCAATTTCTTCTTACGGCCTGGTGGCCTAATATAAAGGGGAGGAGCCTGGCTGGTGGTGCTTGTCCTGGGGAGCTGCTGAACGCCACTGGGCCCGGCCTCCTCCTGGCTGCCACTGACCCCTTCGTCCTGGCTGACAGTGAGGAGAGGATCTGCCACCTCCTGGCTGGTCTCTTCTTCCTGTGTAAAAAAAAGGGACATGTTGTAATATATTTAGGAATATACTCACTCACATTTTCATGCTTGAATCTTATTTTTTGCCTTGAATTTAAACTTGAAAACAGACTCACCCTCTGACCCCTGCAGTTGTCATCCCTGACACCTATTTGTTTGCCCACGATTTTAGATTTTTACTTCCCAGCTTGTATTTTATTAACCAATATCAAGTCAAGAATCAAACAATAATTAAGATTATTACATAACTAGTTATGAAACTACTATACCTCATCATCGTAGAGGCGCAGATCTGCCTCTCTGTCAGCCAGGCCCTCTTCATCCGACTCTGCAGGGCTGTGGTGATCTGGGGAAGTCCCGCTGGGAGGTAGCGTGGAGGAAAGGTTGGGATTCAGACTTGACATTGATGCCCTGCCTTCCAGTTGATCCCGCAAAAATGACATCTGGTTGTAATACCACAGCTTGGGTTCCTTTGGTGGTCTTGCTGCTGCTCCAGATCTTAGCTGCTTTTGGTGAGCTTTGTACGCTCTCCTATATGTGCCCCTGAGGTTGGCAAGTTTATCCTTCACCATGTTGGCACTGCATTCTGGCACCCATGTCCTCATGTATGCTGCTAGCTGTTCAAGTGCTGCCGCTCGTACGTCCTTGTTATGATAATGGTCCTGCTTTGAATCCCACAGGATGGGCATTTCCCTGAATTTATCCAGCAAATGCTGGATAATGTCTTGGCTCTGCAGGAGATCCATTGGGAAATTAGGATTTACTCTTTTTTTTTCTAGATTGAAAAAATAAAAAGAAACCAAAAACACAATTAAAAAAAGCCTCAGCATTTACATTGATAGAATATGTTGTTTAAAAAGTAGTACCTATATAGAAATACAAACACAGTGTCTCTTGTTTAGAAAATGCTGGCCAGCTCTGCCCCATTGGTTGGTTTTAGATAACATTTTTTTTATACATGCCGCCCCTTTGGTTACATTGCAGGAAATAATATAAATCTACAACCATACACAATTATTACAAATGACAGCATTCATCAAGCCACTATTGCATGTGTAGATATCCTGCCCCTCAGCATTGATTACATGAAAGAAACTTCCTAATGACCTCTGTCCAACCAACACAGAACAATACTTGGCCTGATCTGAATACACCCTACATAATTGATAATGAGTCACAGCATTTTTGATCTCTCTATTTTGTGATGTCTACAAAAGCATTTGGGTATGAAAATCACATTCTGGTATCCAAGAGACATAATAGCTTAATAAAACTGTGCAACCAACAGACCAAACCCCCATCCCATTGCTCTACATTTTAGAGCCCGCTGCTGATCCCATGTTTAAATTTCTTACCTGCCTCTCTCACAATCCTCGTTTCTTCCGCTCGCTGAATTAACACGTAACCTACGTAATCACGTCAAGCGCCTTTTATACACTCCGCGTATGTATGAAACGCCGCCCTCGTCACCTTTGCCATGCCCCTAATCAATTGAAAAAGTAAATATGGCGTTAACTGTGTAGGTTCTGGAATCGCGCGAATATTCTCCGCGTAACGTACGTCAATACGTTGTTGGCATTCGCGACACTCCGCATATGCAATAATCCCCGCCCTCATCTCCGCCCCTGACGGGACATTTCCTCGTTTCCACGCCCCTAATCTCTGTGGGAAGGAAAGATGGCGATGTCACACGAGCGGGCACGGAGCTCTCATGGCGCAAGTGAAGGGACAGAGGCTGGACCGTCCCGATCCAGGCCTAAAAGATATAAAGCCACTAATATGGCGTTCGAAGAAATGGTGGAGTTGGTTTACATCATGAGGAGGAAGGATTATGATGGTGAATGTGGGCCCTACAAAACACCGAACCGTAGGAAGTCACACATAATGGACAAGGTGGCAAGGAGAATGAGGAGAATGTTTGGTGTCACCAGGTCAAAGGAGCAACTACGGAAGCGTTGGTCCGATTTAAAATTGAGGGAGCCACATCACATGAAGAAGATACTAAAAATTCTGCGTAAAAGTAAGTCCATATTATTTAAGGGGGGGGGGGAAATGTCTGCAATAATGTGTTGACATGTATTTTTTCACATCTGCCTCCTTGGCCTGCTTGTACTTTTGAACACGTGTAGATACTGTATTGTGTTTATGTCAAATAACAACCTTAAACAAATTTTGTGAAATAGTAAACACGCGTAATATGACATTGTTTAGCAAAAATGTGACGTTACTCCAGGAACAACACACCTGGACATGGCTGACTGGCCCCAAACTTGGTTTTCCAACATTGTTGACTAGCAAAATCACAGAAATTAAATTGAGTGAATGTGACAGGCAAACAAGATTCATTCTCCAAAATGCAAATAAAGCTGATGTTTTAACATCTTGAAATGCAAAGCACCTGTGTCTCAAAAATCTAAGTATATTTATTTGGAGGGTCGACGAGAATTAATGTTTTGGGGTGACATCCATTTGTGTCACTTCTTTGCAAAAAAGGGGCAGGATCAGAGCTTGGCCTAGAACTACGCCAAAAATGGAGGATTGCTGAAAGAATAAACAACCAAAAATCATCATAAATGTATCGTCTATGCAATGTGTGCGATTTATGATATCCAATATCTGTGTGCTGATGAGTATACCTTTTGTTTTTTATTATTTCTTATAGGGGAAAGAAGACGCCAGCAATTGGAGGAGGCAGAGAGGGCCAGACACCCGGAAAATCAAACACCTCCACATGTTGAGCAGGAGGAGGCTGGGGAAGGAAGAGAGGAGGATGTGGAAGGAGAAGAGGATGTGGAAGGAGAAGAGGATGTGGAAGGAGAAGAGGATGTGGAAGGAGAAGAGGATGTGGAAGGAGAAGAGGAAGGAAGAAAGGAGGAAGGAAGAGAGGAGGAAGAAGTTATTTTGGACTTAGAATTTATATCAGATGAAGGGCAAGTGGCGGAAGAACAATTTGGCAAATTGCAAGAAGGTGGATTGATGGATGAAGGAGGAGTCGAAGATGATGGGGAGGTGGTGGAAGAAGGAGGAGTGATAGAAGATGATGGGGAGGTGGTGGAAGAAGGAGGAGTGATAGAAGATGAAGAAATTGGGGATGTGGAAATTATCAGGCCATCAGGTCAGTGTCACCCCTATATTAATAGGGCCAAACATATGCAGATAGGCTGGAAATTATTTACATATTTTGAATGCCAATTTGTTTCTTTTTAGGGGATGAAGATGGAGTAGCACATTTTTCACGTGCAAGTGCTTCTATCATTATACAGCAACTAATGGAGTGCAGCACGGAAATGGACATTATGCAGGAAAGGATGCTAGTCATGGAGCAGAATGTGCGAAATGTCATTTCAGAGTGTAGCACGGAAATGGAGAACATGCGACAAAGGATGCTAGTCATCAACCAAAATTACAAAAATATCATGGACATGATGGGCCGTGTCAAAGACTGAACCACAGAAGCCCATCCCCCGCCCATCCCCCGCCCACAAAACCCTTTTTAATTTTTGTACTTTATAATACGCCAAAATTTCTAAATGCACACACAGTGTGCCAATATGTGCTAGCTGCCATCACAGACTATCTATTGTCTGTGCTTTGTGGGTACAAACCCCTCCTCGATCCTCAAGTAGTTGAGAGGAAGGGTTTGCTCCCACAAAACACAGACATTGATCACCCATGATGTCAGATAGCACATGTGGCCATTTGTCTGTTTAACCAATGACATTTGGCGAGTTTGCACTGAATGTGTGCATTTAGAAATTTTGGCGTGTTCCAGTGTGAAAGCACACCATCCATATGACTGACTGCTGTTATTTGTTTTAATTTTTGTTTGGTGTTGATCTTTTTTGGTTTGTAAATGTTTCCAGTTTCAGATCACAAAACGAACAATAAATCTCACCTAAAGAAAGAAGTTAACTAATTTTGGTAAAAAATTCAAAAATTTTTGTGTTGTGTTAAAATCTTGTTGAAAAAATTAGACACAAACAAATGACAAGCCCAAAAATTCTTGCGTATAGTTTCAGTGAAATTATTCTTACATTGTGTTTCGATTATTATTATTATTATTGATAATCACTGTCAATAAAGACAAAAAAATAAATAATTAAAAGCCAATATTTTGTCTCAAGAATTTGCAGGAAATGTTTTCTGCCTAAAAATACACATTTCTTGTTAAAAAATGAATAAACTAAAAAAAAAAATATGAGACATCAAAAGCAGAAAAATGAGTGGCTTCTTATTTCTAGACTGAATACCCAGTTTGTAGATGAGTGAATAATGTGCAAATGTGGTTAGTTAATACATCTGAGTAAGTAAATTTGGCACTAGAAGTGCACGATTTTTGGAGATAACCTGGAAGACAGAAAAATAGAGAAAAAGCAGTAATGACAAACAACTGTATAAAGTCCAATGGTCTAATTATTTATTAGTTGTGAGAATATTCCTTTCTTTGGGGGCCGAATTAGAAAGAAATATGATCTGGCATAGCAATGGCCCCCCGACCCATGAAGTACTCAACATATTTGTCGCGTACCTCACGAGCAGATTGGGGGGCCAAGCCAGCGCGACCAGTGTCCAGGCCAGGAATGTTCTCTGAGGGTAGTCCTGCCTCAGAGCCCATGGAGGCTAGGTACGTCTGGGAGTGCCTGCGTAGAAAATTGTGCAAAATGCAGCAGGCAAATATAATGGTGTTCAATTTATATTCCGCCAAATGTATCGATGTCAGGAACAGGCGGAACCGGTTGCTGAGGATCCCAAAGGCATTCTCGACTACCCTCCGAGCCCTGGACAACCGAAAATTAAACACACTCCTCTCTAAGGTGAGGGTCCTCTGGGGAAAAGGCCGCATTAGGTGAGGTCCAAGGCCGAAAGCCTCGTCCGCTAGGAACACAAACGGAAGTCCTTCCACATTATCTTCATCTGGTGGCAATGCCAGACCACCAGTTTGGAGACGATCATAGAAATCAGTCCGTGCGAACACTCCCCCATCTGACATCCGGCCGTTCTTCCCCACGTCCACATATAGAAACTCATACTGTGCCGACACCACCGCCATCAACACGATACTATGATAACCCTTGTAATTATAATAGTAGGACCCCGAGTGGGGTGGGGGCACAATGCGGACGTGTTTCCCATCTATTGCTCCACCGCAGTTAGGAAAATCCCACCGCTCGGCAAATTGGGAAGCCACAGACTGCCATTCCTGTGGTGTGGAGGGTAGCTGTGGGGACAAACAAAAAAAGAGATTTAGTACTTTGGCACATAAACATTGCAAACATAATCCTACAAGCATCCTTGTGCAACTTTACATTTTTAAAATAGCATTTGCAAATTATGAAGGGAGAATTTCGGGGCACAAATATATAGGCCCACTTAATTAATAAGAGACTCCACAGCCCTCTGATGGGGACAAAAACACTTTGAAGGGGGGGTGGGGGGTGTTAAAACTGTTTTTAGAAAAAAAAAAAAAAAGTGGCATGGTGGGGGTTGGCCCGAAGATAGCATGCTGGACAGGTTAATATTGGGTAAGATCAAAATATGCAGGTAGGCCAAAATAAAAAGAACATGTAAAAGCTGATATCAACATGCATAGTGAGAAAAGGGAACGTTAGTTAAACACACAGCATATCTGGGAAATAAAATAAAAAGTTAGTTTGCCACATTATTAAAGACACATTGTGAGGTTAAAATGAGGAAACTTACCTTCATATACTCCTCGTGCATAACTTTAATGATGGCAGCACACGTGTCCGGTATGATGACCCCAAGCGCCTGCGGAGAGATGCCTGTCGAGAACTTGAGGTCCTGCAGGCTCCTCCCAGTCGCCAGGTACCGCAACGTGGCAATAAGCCTCTGCTCGGCCGTGATGGCTTGGCGCATCACAGTGTCCTGCCTCGTGATATAGGGGGACAGAAGATCCAGCAGACTGTTGAATACGGGGTCCGTCATGCGGAGAAAATTCCTATAGTCATTAGGATTATTCTCCTGGAGTTCCCTAAGCAGAGGCATATGTGAGAACTGGTCACGCTGGCACAACCAATTCTTGGTCCAGAAACGCCTCCGCCCCCTGTTTCTGGCCAAAGTACTGGAATAATGAACATATCCAGCAGCCATCCCATAAACAGCACCAACTCGCGAAAATTGACGCTGCTGCTCCATCATGGCTTCAAACCGGCCGGCTGGTCAGTCAAGAACACACTCCAACAGAAAGCACAATCAAATCCAGCGGTACCTGCAAAGAACGCACGACACACAGATACGAACGCACAGTACGAATCTGCTAAGCAGAACGAACTGCACGCCTGTACCCGAATGCCAACTACGTACCCACAAGCACACGCACTGAACGAGAAAATACTACCTGCTAAAGCCTGGAGACCGAGAAGCGCGAATCAGCTCTAACCAAACCTTCACTAACACGAGCAAAGCCGTAACTAGCAAAAGCGGAACAGAGGGCGTCGCCATTGACTTTGGCCTTTCCCTTTATAGTGACGTCAAACGTGGATTACGTGCACGCGTTCAGGTCCGCAGGGAAATATCGTCCGCTGGTGTGTACAAGCCAGCGGGCCAAATGAAAAAACAGCCTTGTACGCCGGAAACAGCCCGTCGGACATTTCGAACGGACATGTTTGCTCGTGAGTACTCGGCCTTAGAGTAAAGATTTATTGAAGTAGGAGATTGTAGTAGGTGTTTTTTTTTCTGAGTGTTTTTTGTGTCTGTTTTTTTCTGTGTGTTTTTTTGAATTTGTATTAGCTGTCTGTTTGTGCAGTTTGATTTTGGTGTCTGTTTTTTGCTGTCTGATTTTTGTGTTTGTTTGTTCTGTGTCTTTTTGTGTTTGTTTGTTCTGTGTCTTTTTGTGTTTGTTTGTTCTGTGTCTTTTTGTGTTTGTTTGTTCTGTCTGATTTTTGTGTCTGTTTGGTGCTGAGTGCTGTGTGGTGATATGGCACCAAAGAGGAGAAAGCTCAACTTCTCGGTGCATGAGAAGCAAATCCTTGCTAGGGCGATCACCCGATATGGGCAATATTTGCATGGCCCTGAGAGCCGGGACATCACCCTGGCCAGGAAGAAGGCGATCCTTCAGCAGATTACTGATGAGATAAATGCGGGGGGGGTGAGACGAGGACCCCCAGTGGGATCGCAAAGAAGATCAATGATCTGAGGAGCTTGGTCCGTGAGAAGCTGGCCAGGGTAATGGCACATTCCAGGGGCACTGGCAGGGGACCACCTTGCACCATCAGGTGGACAGATGAGGAGCGTGCAGTGGCCCAGTGTTTCCACAGCCAGCAAGTGGTGGGCCTGCCTGGCTTTGACTCCGATGAGGCCGTGAGGACAGGTAAGTTTTTTCTTCTATCTGGCGAGTATCATGTGTGGGGGGGGAAGGGAATATGTGCCAAGTGTGTGGATCCTCCAACCTGTGTGTGTTTTGTGTCATCCACAGATGGCCAGGAGGTTGCTGGGCCATCAGGCCAGTCTGCTCCATCCCCCGGACAACAGGCTGCTGAAGAGCCCCAAGAAAGGCAGGAGTCCCCAGGGCAGGGGAGTGGCCACAACTCACCTCATGAGGAGGTTGAGGGGGAGGGGGATGAGGGGGGGAGGTTGAGGATGATCGGATGGACCTTGCCAGGGAAATCCTTGGGCTTTTGGATGTGGCTCCCCTTGTGGCTGAGAGCAGTCAGGCCTCCATCAGGGGTAGCCCCTCCCACTCCTCCCCCAACAGGGCTCCCCCCAAGGGTCTCTCTCTCCCCTCCTCCCAGGCCACAAGCCTCATCTGCAGGCAGGAAGGCCACCCAGAAGACCAGGGGGGTGGCCGAGTTTCTGCCTGCAAATCTGCGGAGGGACCAGGCCCGTCAGACCCAACATCTGGGTCAGGTCACCCGGACTTTGGCCCAATGGAGGACAGCATGGGCTCCATAAAAGACTCCCTGAATGATGTGGGCACAAACTCGTTGGCGGTCATAACTTGTTTTTGTGACCTGCAGACCGCCACAGCAGGTGTGGCCCTGGAGGTGAGTGCCCTGATCCAGGCAGTCCATGCCAATACCTAGGGTGTCGAGGCCAATACGGCAGCCCTCACTGTGGGCCTGAACAGGATAGCCGTGGCCTTGGAGGGCAGGCCAGCAGGTGGACAGCCACCAGGGGAGGCTCCTCCTTCCCCTGCTTTCCCCCACATGAGTCTCCCCTGAGGGCCCGTGGCCGTGGCCGGCCCATGCGTAGCTCACGCCGCCGTTAATTTTGGGTGTACTTTTTTTTTTTATTCTACTGTGATTATGATTTGTTATATTTGTGTGAATGATGTATGAATGTGGGGGTGACATTCCTGCTGAAAAAAGGGTGTCACCCTCATTTTGGGTGCAGTAGGGATCCCCAGGACCAGGGAGAAGTGATCCCAGGTCCATGTGAATGGTGTATGAATGCACAGTGACATAATTGGAGCCTTGGCGGGGCATTGCTGCTCCCTAGTACCATGCGGGGTACTTCGGTCTAATCCAATTCGATGAGGATGTGGGGTGTGTGTGCTAGGGACCACAGTGGTGTGCATGCATGCATTCTCATTGTGCCATGTTTTAATGTGTGTGTTTACTGTGCAAAGATGCCTTCTGCGAGGCGTCTCCTGGCTGCTGTTCCCTCAGTAGACCGGGTAGAGTTGGTCAGGGGGGGATGTCTGTTGGGGGGTCAGGTCATCACGTATGTCAATCTCCAGGCCCCTTCTCACTGCGAAGTTGTGCAGCATGCAACACGCACCGATGATCTGGCACACAAAGTTTGGGGAATACAACAGGGTACCCCCAGACTTATCCAAGCATCGGAAACGGGACTTCAGGAGGCCAAAGGTGCGTTCCACCACTGCACGGGTACGTATGTGTGCAGCATTGTAGTTTTCCTCTCCTGAGGTTTGGGGGTTCCGGAATGGAGTCATGAGATGGGGTCCAAGTGCATATGCAGAGTCACCTGGAAGGGAAAAGACAGGAGGATGTTAGTCATGCATGTGCCCCTCGTGATGTCTGCATCATGGGGGGGGGGCATTCATACCTGACACCCATGTCACTCACCAACCAGCCAGCTGTCCCCATACACGTTCTGTTCAAATTCTCTTGGGATGTTGCTTTGACGGTATATGAAGCTGTCATGGCTGGATCCTGGGTGTTTGGCACGGACATGCCATATGAGGTATTGGGCATCGACTATCACCTATACATTGATTGAATGCCAATGCTTACGATTGTGGTACATGTGCTCTGTCTCATGGGGGGGCTGTAGTGCCACATGTGTGCAATCAATGGCCCCCACAGTGCGTGGGAATCTGGCAATTTTGTAAAAATCTGTCATTGTCTTCATCCGCAGGTCCTCCTGGGTGGGTTTGATGATTTGGTTGGCCATGCGTCTCAGGATTGCAGGGACAACCTGGTGCACACATCTGCTAATGGAGAATTGTGACATCCCAGCCAACAATCCACTTGTGCGCTGAAAAGAGCCAGTGGCAAGGAAATGGAGTGTTGCCACTACCTTGACCAGTGGCTCCAGTGCATGTGAGCGGTGTGTTGGGTTGGTGATGTCATCCTGCAGGGTTGTGGTTAATTCCATGATGGCTTCAGGGGGGAATCTGAAGTTGCGATACACCTCAGAAACAGCCATGCCAAACACAACTAGACGTGTGCGGTATATCCTCTCCGGTGCCCTCCTCCTCCGTTCCCTCCTCCTTCTGCGTTCCTCTAAAGTCACTAGAATAGCTATGAGCATGGATGCCCCTGGCATGTTGGCATACAGATTGTTGTCCTGCAAGTGTGTGTGCTCAGCTCTTCCCTAACGGTGTTGCTTTAGCTGACCTGTACACGGTTGGTGCAAAGTTAAGGCACCTTTTATAAGGTGTAATTTTCCGCCGGGAAACTAGCAGATGCACACAGGGCGTAGCCTACGCCACACAAGCGTACTTTGGTGGATCGCCGTATCTCCCTCATTTGCATATTTAACTAGCAAATCAATGGTGTGTCTAGCGTATTTTGCGCTCCAAGATGCGCCGGTGTAATCGTTTTACGTCGGACGGAAAAAAATAGTTTTCAGGCGTATCTGGTTTTGAGGATACGGCGCATAGATACGCGTGGCGCATTTTTGAATTACGCCGCGCATCTCTAGATACGTCGGCGTAAGTGCTTTGTGAATCTGGCCCCAAATGTCCTAATATTCTATCCTATAGGGTACCACTGTCCAACCTAATCTCAAATTTTCTGAAGTATAGCAGACCTCTTTCTCAATTCATAGGTCAAATGTTTATAACCACATGCTAGTTATGTAGTAAGTATTCTGACTGCAGTTAATTTGTTCCTAGGATACTTTAAGGTATAGCAATGGGTTGATTTCTCAACTACATCAGTTTGGTTAGTTGTAATATTTCCATATAGTCATGGACCCTGATCCTCATCCACACTCTTATAGCCTCATACAATACTAACCACTCCCCTTTCCCTTCCCCCCTACCCCCTGACCCCTTCCCTTCCCTAGATTTCCTAGATTGGGCAGAGACTGATCTTGTATGCACCTTTTAGTAATACCCCTCTGTAGTCATACCGGAATAAACAGAACTTCATCCATTTAATTGCCCCGTGGTCCATACACATTTACGTTGCTCTTATTTTAGGGCTTTTCTTCTACAAGCGGAAGATCCATGTGCCCTAGTTTGCCTCCCTCGTTCGCCCACCCTTAATATGTGGAAGTTCGACGCAGGCATTTTTTTCCCTGATAGGGATTCTTATTCCTTATCATTATCAATTTTTGAAAAAATGTCTATGATAATTCAAAAATCTTTTTATATTTTATTTTTTTCTCCACTCCAGACTCCACTGGATTCTTCTCTTCTTTCTCCTCCTCTAAGTCCAGCCAGGTTTGCATAATACTTGGTAAGTCTTATCTCCCTAATCAGCTACCATGGCACCGTTAAACATTCTCACCCTGAATGTTCAGGGTATTAATGTACCACAGAAACTGACCAAAGCGTTCCGAACTTTTCATGCACGAAAAGCACACCTTGGCCGGGAATCAGATACATTGGTGCATATTTATGCCGGCGTAGCGTATCTTTTTACACTACGCCGGAGCAGCGCGGAGAGGCATGCAGTATTCAGAAAGCCATTACTCACCAAGATGCACCAGCGTAACGTATTTTCGAAGGTGTAGGCCAGCGTAAGTGTAAGTGGGCGTCACCCCATGCAAATGATGGTCCGAGCGTGTTGCAGTGGTTTACGTCAGGCGTATGTTAACCGGCAAATGAGCTGTGGCGTGGACGTCTGGCCTGCACCCTTCTGCGCATGCTCACAACTACGCCGGCCCACCGCCTACACCCAGTGCATAAATACGCCCAGACATGCGCCCGTCGAGCGCAAAAGTACACCAGCAGTTTAAGGTGTTATTACTTTTGTCTTTGAAGTCATGTCTGCACTACTCCACTTGTACGCTGAAAAGATTCACTGGCGAGGAAATGCAGTGTTGCCAGTACCTTGACCAGTGGCTGCACTGCATGTACGCGTTGTGTCTGGCTGGTGATGTCATCATGCAGGGCTGTGGCTATTTCCAGGATGGCAGCAGGGCTGAATCTGAAGATGCGATACACCTCTGAATCCCCCATGCCAAAGACGTTCATGCGCGTTCGGTAGATCCTCTCCCGTGCCCTCCTCCGTGCCTGTAGACGCAGTAGTGCTATGACCACCGCTGCCCCTGGCATGTTGGCATACAGATGTGTTGTCCTGCAAGTGTGGTTGCTCAGCTCGTCCGTAACGGTGCTGCTGTAGCTGCTCTCCAGCTGACCTGTGCAAGTCTGGTGCAGAGTTACACCTGCTTTATGAGGGGTAACTTTAGGCCGGACGTACAACTTACGCGCACCGCGAGTAGCCTGCGCCAGGCACACCTACGTTTCTGAATCGCCGTATCTCCCTCATTTGCATATTTGAATTGGAAATCAATGGGAGCGCCAGATGCGTCCAGCGTAAATACGCCGGCGTAGAAAAGTTACGTCGGTCGGAAAAAGCCTATTTTCTGGCGTATCTAGTTTTGTGGGTATGGCGCAAAGATACAACGGCGCATCCGTGGACTTACGCGGCGTATCAGTAGATACGTTAGCGTAAGTTCTTTCTGAATCCCGGCCCTTATGTTTACAAGAAACACATGTCATTGAAAACTCCACTCCCAAATTTATGTCCTCCTTTTACCCACAAATATATACAGCTTCAGCCGCCACCAAACAAAGGGGAACTCTCATAGCATTCCACCGCTCCACTCCATTTACACTCTAATCCGAAATCAAAGACCCGGAAGGAAGATACTTAATCCTCATGGGACATATGGATACACCGATCACCGTTATTTCATATTATGTTCCTAACAAACAGCCCACGCCTTTCTTCTCACGCCTCTTGCAGGTGGTGGCCACTCATAAAATGGGTACAGTTATCATGTGTGGGGATTCTAACCAGGTCCTTCTCCCATTTCTTGATAAATCTCCCTACATCCCACACCAAAACCCAATTAAGCTATCACTCTCTCAGCTCCTCTCTAAATATAATTTAGTTGATACTTGGGAAGAAAGCAACCCGACAAAAAGAAGATTCACATATTATTCACATCCCTATCAGTCATTCACTCGTATTGATCATATATTTCTAACTATTGGCATGTTAACAGAAATACTCAGATCAGATATAATTCCTATCCCATGGTCTGACCACAATGCGGTTTACACAACTATCGCCTCTACTATACCTAAGGAACATGACTCCACTTGGTATCTCCCTGATATAATGCTTAAGCACCCGCCCCATCGCCTAAAAATAGAACAAGTGTTAAAGGAATATTTATCGCATAACATAAGCCCAGACATCTCTCCTTTAACACTTTGGGAAGCTCACAAGCCTGTTTTGCGTGGAGTATTACAGAGACAAATGGCTATGTTCAAACTTGAATGCAGAATTCTTGTTCGGAAACTCGAATCCCAATTTATAACAGCTTTTATATCCTTTCAAGAAATTCCTTCTCTTAAAACAAAAAAATAAATAGGAAAAAACTTGTTTGGAATATGACTTGTTCCTCACGCAATCTGTTAACAAATCTTTCAACCATTCTAAACATAGCTGTTATATGAAATCCAACAAACCAGGCACTGAAATCAGTAAACAAATCATTTAAACCAATCCGTTTAAAATTATCAAAAAATATATACACTAGTAACCCAGTCAAAATTGTACATACATTTCATTCCCATCTAGCATCCTTGTACGCGCCCACAAATGAATTTAATCCTGCTGAAGCTGACACCTTCTTTTCCCATATAACCCTACCAGAATTATCTCACGCCCAAAGGAGTTCACTAGAAAAATCGATCACAATGGAAGAGGTAGCGAATGCCATCAAAGAATTAAAAATTAATAAAAGACCAAGTCCAGATGGATATTCGGCTTTATATTATCGTTCGTTCACAGGGGCTCTTTCACGAATCTTAGCTGAGGCCTTTAATGTATTATAGGTTGGACACTCCTTTAGACAGGAATCTTTAACCACTTGCTTACTGGGCACATATACCCCCCTCCTGCCCAGGTGAAATTTCAGCTTCTGGCACTGCGTCGCTTTAACTGACAATTGCGCAGTCGTGTGACGTGGCTCCCAAACAAAATTGACGTCCTTTTTTCCCCACGAATAGAGGTTTCTTTTGGTGGTATTTGATCACCTCTGCGGTTTTAATTTTTTGCGCTATAAACAAAAAAAGAGCGCCAATTTTGAAAATAAATGCAATATTTGTTACTTGTTGCTATAATAAATATCCCAATTTTTTTAAAAAAAATAACTTTTTTCCCTCAGTCTAGGCCGATACGTATTCTTCTACATATTTTGGGTAAAAAAAAAATCGCAATGAGCGACTGGTTTGCGCAAAAGTTATAGCGCCTACAAAATAGGGGACAGAATTATTATTATTTTTTATTATTATTTTTATTACTAGTAATGGCGGCGATCTGCGATTTTTATTGGGACTGCAACATTATAGCGGACACATCGGATACTTTTGACACATTTTTGTTACCATTCACATTTATACTGCGATCAGTGCTATAAATATGCACTAATTACTGTATAAATGTGACTGGCAGGGAAGGGGTTAACACTAGGGGGTGAGGAAGGGATTAAATGTGTACCCTGCATAGTGTTTCTAACTGTGGGGGAAGGGGACTGACTGGGGGAGGTGACCGATCTGTGTCCTTATGTACAAGGGACACAGATCGGTCTCCTCTCTCCCTGACAGGACGTGGATCTGTGTGTTTACACACACAGATCCACGTCCTTGTCTCTGCAACCGCTGATCACGGATGCCTGGTGGACATTGCGGCCAGGAAGCACGCGCATCGGCATCTCGGTGATGCGTCGGGCACGCGCGCGCCACCGCCGGCGTCGCTCGCGCGCCCCCGGTGGCTGGAGGCCGTATATAGTCGTATGGCCGGCAGGAAGTGGTTAATGGCTATTGTGTGTATGATACCTAAGCCCTAGTCAGATGAAACCTCTAGTACAAATTATCGTCCTATCGCTCTTTTAAACTTATGCCATGTACACACGATCATTTTTCGGCTTGTAAAAAACAAAGGGACAGATTCACGTAGATCGGCGCATCTTTATACCGGCGTAGCGCATCTCATATGCGCTACGCCGACGTAACTCTGAGAGGTAAGTACAGTATTCACAAAGCACTTGCTCCCAACGTTGCGCCGGCATAACGTAATTTCGTCGGCGTAAGCCAGCGTAAGTGTGTGACCTTATGCAAATGGTGGTCTGAGCATGGAGAAGTGTTTTACGCCCGGCGTTTCATGAACGGAGCAACAACGACGCCGGAGCAACTTCCTGGGATACGCCGGCCCACCGGCTTACGCCGAGCACATTAAAACGCCCAGACATGCGCCCGTCCGGCGCAAAAGTACTTCCTGCTTTTTTCCCCCCCTGAAGCAAGGTTCTTTTGCAAAGCTGGGGCGGCTGCTGGAAATGGAGGCAAGGAGAGGAGGAAGAAAAACTTTTCAAAGGAGGAGAAGGCTATAATTATTGCTGGTATAGCCAAACATGATAAATACCTTCATGGTGCCCTCAGTTCCCAGACCAGCAAGGCACAGAAGAAGGAGATCCTGGGGGAGCTCAGCCTGCAGGTCAGTGCCGTGGGGAATGCGATCAGGACCCCCGAGGATGTGCAAAAGAAAATAAATGACCTGAGACGTCAGGTCCGTAAGAAGCTGGCCCTTATAAGGAAGCATGCCAAGGGCACGGGAAGAGGACCAGCCTCATTGCTGCGGTTGACAGATGAGGAGGAGGTCATTGCTGAATGTTTGCAGCGTGAGCAGGTGGAGGGCATGGAGGGATTCGACTCCGGTGACCAGTCCTTGAGGTCAGGTAAGTATGTTTTAGCTCCTATACGGTGTGTAGCATGTGAGGGGGTGGAAGGGAATATGTGACAAGTGTGTGGGTCCACCAACATGTGAATGCTTTGTGTCATCCACAGATGTGCTGGAGGGAGCTGGGCCGTCGTCGGCTGCTGGGCGACCCATGCCATCCACGAATGAGTGTGCCCACACCTCTCCTCTGGAGGAAGTAGTGGAGGAGTATGGGGACCTGGAGGACGTAGTGTACCTCGTTGAGGAGGATCCCATCATCCCTGGACCCTTCCAAACCTCCCCCCCATCAGGGAAAGACCCTCACCTTCCTCCCCCATCAGGGAAAGACCCTCACCCTCCTCCACCATCAGGGAAAGCTCCTCAAGGGCCTCCCCATATACACGGCCCCAAGCCTCTCCCATGTCACTCACCAACCAGCCAGCTGTTCCCGTACACGTTCTGTTCGAATTCTGTTGGGATGTTGCTTTGACGGAATATGTAGCTGTCGTGGCTGGCCCCTGGGTGTTTGGCACGGACGTGCCATATGAGGCATTGGGCATCGGCTATCACATGTACGTTGATGGAATGCCACTGCTTACAATTGCGGTACATGTGCTCTGTGGCACAGGGGGGCCGTAGTGCCACATGTGTGCAATCAATGGCCCCCACGGTGCGTGGGAATCCTGCAATTCTGTAGAAATCCTGCATTGCCTTCTGCCGCAGATGCTCATGGGTGAGTTTGATGATGTGGTGGGACATGCGTCTGAGGATTGCGGGGACAACCTGGTGCACACATCTGCTCATGGTGGATTGTGACATCCCAGCCACTACTCCACTTGTACGCTGAAAAGATCCACTTGCAAGGAAATGCAGTGTTGCCAGTACCTTGACCAGTGGCTTCACTGCATGTGAGCGTTGTGTTTCTGGCTGGTGATGTCACCATGCAGGGCTGTGGCTAATTCCAGGATGGCAGCAGGGCTGAATCTGAAGATGCGATACACATCTGAATCCCCCATGCCAAAGACGTTCATGCGCGTTCGGTATATCCTCTCCCGTGCCCTCCTACGTGCCTGTGGACACAGTAGTAGTGCTAGGACCATGGCTTCCCCTGGCATGTTGGCATACAGATGTGTTGTCCTGCAAGTGTGGTTGCTCAACTCGTCCGTAACGGTGCTGCTGCAGCTACTCTCCAGCTGACCTGTGCAAGTCTGGTGCAGAGTTACCCCTGCTTTATGAGGGGTAACTTTAGGCCGGACGTACAACTTACGTGCACCGCGCGTTGCCTGCGATGAATGCGCGTACGTTCATGAATCGGCGTATCTCCCTCATTTGCATATTTGAATAGGAAATCAATGGGTGCACCAGATGCATTCAGTGTAAATATGCGCCCACGATACGCCGGTGTAGGAAAATTACGTCGGTCGGAAGAAGCCTATTTTCAGGCGTATCTAGTTCTGTGGGTACGGCGCACAGATACAACGGCGCATATTTACACTTATGCGGCGTATCTCGAGATACTTCGGCGTAAGTCCTACGTGAATCTTGCCCAAAGTTTTTTAAAAATGTCATTTAAAATGATCATGTGTGGGCTTTACAGCATTTTTCGGGTTCTGAAAAACGACAAAAAAAAATCGAACATGCTCTATTTTTTAACGACGTTTTAAACGATGTCGTTTTTCGGGTTGTAAAAAATGATCGTGTGTGGGCTTTAACTTCGTTAAAAACCCGTGCATGCTCAGAAGCAAGTTATGAGACGGGATCGCTCGTTCTGGTAAAACTACCGTTCGTAATGGAGTAAGCACATTCATCACGCTGTAACAGACAGAAAAGCGCGAATCGTCTTTTACAAACACGAAATCAGCAAAAGCAGCCCCAAGGATGGCATCATCAGCATGAATATAACTGATAAACTACAGCGCTACTAAATCCAAAATACACCACACAATTAATAAATAAATGTAAAAAGCTGCAGTATGTGAAAAAGGTTACCAACCAAACAACAAAATGTGAAAAATATAAACATATGCGCTAAAAACAACTAATTTATGTGATACCTTACTAAGATCAATCCAATTGTGATAATGATCGCTAATGTGCACCATCGCTAATGACCAAGGCTGTGTCGTTGGAGCTACTGAAGTGATTTGAAGCTGAGTATAAGATACCTGTTCCACAGAGCTGTTGTATCCAGTGACACTCTCACGCTGCTGCTAATCAACATTGTTTAACCCTATTTTACCATCTACTCTACAGGGACAGTATTCTGAGATTGAGTACTATTTGATGCTCTGAATTAATTAGCTTTGTATTAATTTATTAATTAATTTTTATACACTATTTTTTTTTTTTTTTTCCCTCATCTATATATATTTTGTGTGCTTCACCCCACTGTGGCAACACGACTAAGCCCCTATTCAGGGTTTTGAATTATTATCACAATTGGATTGATCTTAGTAAGGTATCACATAAATTAGTTGTTTTTAGCGCATATGTTTATATTTTTCACATCATCAGCATGAAACTTCCCCTTTATAGAGCTGTTCTACGTGTTGTACGTCACCGAGCTTTGATAGAGCATTTTTTTTTCACTATCATGTGTAGGCAACATCGTTTTAATGATGAAGTTGAAAAAAACATTGTTTTTTCTAAAGGCTGAAAAACATTGTTTTTACAAGCCAAAAATGATCGTGTGTATGCGGCATTAGATGTTAAACTCCTGGCAAAAATTTTAGCAAAACGACTTAACAGAATCATAGTCAATCTAATTCATGGGGACCAGGTGGGCTTTATGCCGACTCAACAAGCTGGTGACAATGTACGAAGGGCAGTACTTCTGGCACATATCACTAAAACGCGATATCAAGAAGGCCTGATTGTGTAGCCTGGCCAGATTTACATTACTCCTTACAGAAATGGGGTTTTAGCCCATGTTTTATAAAATGGATTGCAGCACTTTATAATAAACCTAGGGCGTACATAAAATATGCAGGATACAGACTCCTTCGATATAGAAAGGGGTACACATCAGGGATGCCCATTATCCCCCCTTCTAAATGCTCTTTTAATAGAACCCCTAGCCGAACAAATCACGACCAACCCTGAGATAACGGGTATAGAGATTGGGGGATATCAGCACAAACTTTGTATGTTTGCAGATGATATCCTGCTGTTTCTGTCATCTCCACAAGTCTCTGGCCCCAATCTCCTGCCAATCTCAATAGGTTTCCGGCCTTTTCCGGCCTTGTAATTAACCCTAAGAAATGCCTGGCCCTTAATATATCCCTCTCCAATACGGAATTGGTTGCAGCTAAGAATACTGGGCCAAATCCTCAAAAGGGATACGCAGGCGGAACTGCTGTTCAGCCTGCGTATCCCTGTGCCTATCTTTGGAACTGATCCTCAGAAGCAGTTTTCCAAAGATAGGCAGAAGATCTGACATCTGTAAGACACTTACACTGTCAGATCTTAGGATGCAGTACCGCATCCGCCGCTGGGGGCATTTCGCATTGAAATGCCGCTTTGCGTATGCAAATGAGGACTTACGGAGATCCACAAAGCTTTTCAGCTTTGTTTTTTCTGCGTAAGTTTACGTTTGCATACGTAAAATTAGGGCTGCTTTTACAAGGTGTAAACTGTTTACACCTTGTAAAAACAGACCTTTTTTTCGATCGCCGCGATTTTTTTTTAATTTTGAATTTTATTTTTCGGCGCGTAACTTTTTTTTTACCCGACGCAACTTTATTGTCCCGTTGCAATCCACAAAGCCCGGCGTAACGTAATTTCGCGCACTGCCCGTCGGGAAAATGACGTCACGAGCATGCGCAGTACGGCCGGCGCGGGAGCGCGCCTCATTTAAATTGTCATCGCCCCCTGCAGAAGAGGACCGCCTTGCGCCGGAGACATTTAAGTTACACGGCCGAAAATTTCTAGGTAAGTGCTTTGTGGATCGGGCACTTAGGTAGAAATCTTCCGCCAGTGTAACTTAAATGGTAAAAGTTAAGTTACGCCGCCTGGCTGAGGATTTGGCCCACTATTCCCTTTACCTGGGCGGAGAAATTGATTCCATAACTTGGAATACACTTGACAGCTTCTTAAACAGACCTATTCACAGGTAACTATCCTTCACTTCTGAGACAGATCACAGGCCTATTGAAACAATGGTCACACCTTCCATTATCATGGATAGGTGAGATTGATGCAACAAAAATGACGATTCTGCCCAAACTATTATACCGATCCCAAATCCTTCCTATTCCTTGAGAGTAGCACAAAAAAGGGTAACAACATTTATTGAGGGTTCTTCCAAACCACGTATACCTTTACACACGTTACATCTTCCGAAAATTAACGGAGGCCTTGGGTTTCCCAATCTTGCAACCTACTATAAAGTCGCTCATCTTGCCAGTCTTTCTAAATACCATGCAACACAGGAAATTTTCTGATGGGTAATAATCGAGGCATCAGAATGTGACCCATTATCAATTTCTAACCTCTTATGGCTTCAACCCAAAGACCGCCAGGGTTTACGTAACCCCATCACTAAACACTATATCCCTTTGGGATAAACTCAAATTTAAACATCATCTGCAATCACCACACAATGGACTCCTATCCTTCCTAAAAAAAATGATTTTTATACTGCATGGATCTGCCCCAAATCATTTAAAGTTTGGACACCCTTGGAAATTCTGAGGCTTCACCAATTTGTCTCTTCTAAATCAATTCTTCCCTTCCCAATGAGATTTATGACCTACCACAATCAGAATTATTAAGGTACCTTCAAATTAAAAACTTCTTCCCACCTTTTATTAATGTTGAGAATTCATTAACCCATCTTACAAATTTGGATCCGTATGTAAAAAAGACCACCACTCTAGAGGTATGATTTCTTTACACTCAACTTCTAGTCAATCCCAATCTAGTAAAACGAACCTACGCTCGGAAATGGGAGGAGGACCTGTAGCGAACCCTTAAAATAGCAGACTGGTCAGGGATCGGTCAATAACTAAATCAGCCTCACCTAACATTAATGCGGTGGAAGCTAATTACAAAGTTCTGACCCGATGGTACCTTGTACTTTCCAGAGTAGCCAAATACGCACCTAAATACTCAGCTCTGTTTTCGGAGTTGTGCGGAAGTACATACGCACTTTCATATTTGGTGGACATGTCCGAGAGCCAAAACATTTTGGAAAGAGATCTTTGAAATTGCTTCCAAAATGTTTCTGATATTGGTGCGACCGGACCCGTTCACTGCACTTAATTTGAAACCAGATTGCTTAACACATTCCCAATTAAAACTTTTAGTCCAACTCCTCACAGCTGCAAAACAAACGATGGCAAAGGCATGGAAGTCCCCTGTACTGGTGTTGGCTGAGACGAAGCATAGAATGAATACCGCCATGTCCCACGCTAAAATGATGGCTATTGAACTAGACCAAATTCCCCATATTCGAAAAGATATGGTACCCATGGATAAAATATTACCTACCGCCATCCTTTGATGAATCGGTTCATGGTAGCTGTTTCATTCATTCATTCATTCATGAATCAACCAAACCCTGTCCAACACTGGTGTCTGAGTCGACCTTGTGGACTTCTTCAACTTTCTACCTTATTTCTCTTCTACTTTTCCTCACCTCTTGCCTTAATTTTACTGCTCACTCATTAAATTAATATGACCTGTACACTCAAAACTCATTAGTAACGAATTACACTCACTGTCCACTTTTTTACATTCACCTCTTCAATTGCTTGGGAACATTGGTAACTCCAACAAAAAAGGACCTCAATGCATTTTACCATCTAGATGTGGTGAAGACAACTTGCTAAAGTGCAACCAAGCATCAGAATGGGGAAGAAAGGGAATTTAAGTGACTATGAACGTGACATCATTTTTGATGCCAGACAGGCTTGTCTGAGCATTTCAGAAACTGCAGATCTAATGGGATTTTCACACACAAGCATCCCAATGGTTTTCAGAAAATGGTCTTAAAAAAATAAAATAAAAATAACTACTGAGCATGAGAAATAGTTTGTCATCCCCTTTTATAATATAACAAAACACATATACTGCTGGTGAAACTATCAAACACTAATCATCAAATACACTCCAAATAATTGTAAAGATTCTATTAAACTCCAAACTGTATTAGTCAACAATTAGGGATGAGCCAAACACCCCCCCGGTTCGGATCGAACCAGAACCTGTGAACGGACCGAAAGTTTGCACAAACTTTAGAACCCCGTTAAAGTCTATGGGACTCGAATGTTCAAAATCAAAAGTGCTAATTTTAAAGGCTAATATGCAAGTTATTGTCCTAAAAAGGGTCTGCAGAAAAAAGTTTTAAAAACAACCATTTTTTCAGGAGCAGTGATTTTAATGATGCTTAAAGTGGAAAAAAAAGTTAAATATTCCTTTAAATATCGTACCTGCTGGGTGTCTATAGTATGCCTGTGAAGTGGCACGTGTTTCCCATGTTTAGAACTGTCCCTGCACAAAAATAAATTTCTATAGGAAAAAAAGTCATTTAAAACTGCTTGCGGCTTTAATGTATTGTCTGGTACCTGCAATATGAATGAATATCATTGAGAAAAATGGCATGGGTCCCCCCCCCCCCCCCCCCCCAGGCCATTATCAGCCCCTTTGGGTCTTGTATGGATATTAAAGGGAACCCCACACCCAAATTAAAAAAAGGAAAGGCGTGGGGCCCCCAGGCCCTATATACTCTGAACAGCAGTATACAGGCGGTGCAAACAAGACAGGGGCCCAGATTCAAGTAGAATCGCGCAATATTTGCGTGGGCAAAGAGCAAATTTTTTTCTCTGCGCCCACGCAAATATTGCGCTTTGCCCGCGATTCACGGAGCAGTTGCTCCATAAATTGCGCGGGCAATATGCTAAGCAGCCGGGCGCAAGGCTGCCTAATGTAAATGATCCCGCCGGGGGCGGGAATCATTTAAATTAGGCGCGCTCCCGCGCCGAGCGAACAGCGCATGCTCCGTCGGGAAACATTCCCGACGTGCATTGCGGCAAATGACCTCGCAAGGACGTCATTTGCTTGTAAGTGAACGTGAATGGCGTCCAGCGCCATTCACGGTTCACTTACGTAAACGACGTGAAATTTGAACGTCGCGAGCGGGAGGCGCAGCTATACTTTAGCATTGGTTGCGCCTGCTATTAGCAGGAGCAACCTTATGCTAAAGGCGCCGTACGGAAACTCCGTACCTTGCGTACGCAGGGCCCGCGCAACTTTTGTGAATCGGTGGTAGAATGCAATTTGCATACTACACGCCGATCACAAAGGCCACGCCCCCTAGCGGCCAACGCAAGAATGCAGCCTGGGATGTGAAGGCATAAGGAGGCTTATGTTTGTCAAATCCTAGGCTGCATTCGGTGTAACGAGGTTCCTGAATCAGGAGCACTCGTTACACCGGAGCAAGTAAGCACTTGCGCCGCGCAACTATGGTTGCGCGGGCGCAAGTGTTTCTTGAATCTGGGCCAGGGACTGTAGGTTTGTTGTTAAGTAGAATCTGTTTGTAATTATGAACTGTTACATTTTTAAAGCATAGCTCCAGCCAAAAAAAAAAAACGATTTTTAAGCTTTTTGGAAAACATAGGGATCACCCCTGAAACATTTGTTTTTTTGTCTGTGCACCTTTTCAGAAGATTTCACCTCACTTTCTGTCCCAATGACAATTTTTATTTGAAAATTTGTGGGTTTTAGTGAAACAAGGATTAATGATAAATAGAGTTGAGCGGACACCTGGATGTTCGGGTTCGGGTCCGAACCCGAACTTTAAAAAAAAAGTTCGGGTTCGGGAACCCGAACCTGAACTCCGAACCCCATTGTAGTCAATGGGACACAGACTTTTAGAAAAAAAAATTTGCGGAGGTCCCCGCAAATTCAATAACCAGACCCTTTAGGTCTGGTATGGATATTAAGGGGAACCCCGCCGTCAATTAAAAAAAAAATTACGTGCGGTTCCCCCTAAATATCCATAATCAGACCCTTCAGGTCTGGTATGGATATTAAGGGGAACCCCGCCGTCAATTTAAAAAAAAAATGACGTGCGGTTCCCCCTAAATAACCATAACCAGACGCGTTATCCGAGCACGTTGACCTGGCCGGCCGCAGAAAAGAGGGGGGACAGAGTGCGGCCCCCCTCTCCTGAACCGCACCAGGCCACATGCCCTCAACATGGGGAGGATGTCCCCATGTTGATGGGGACAAGGGTCTCATCCCCACAACCCTTGCCCGGTGGTTGTGGGGGTATGCGGGTGGGAGGCTTATCAGAATCTGGAAGACCCCTTTAACAAAGGGGACCCCCAGATCCTGACCCCCCCCTGTGTGAAATGGTAATACCATTTCACGAAGGAAGTGTAAATGAGATGAGAAGATCCAGCGACGGGTGATCTCCGGTCCAGCGATGAGAAGATCCATCCATCCAGAGAGCAGCATCGCCGACCTCCTCTCATCGCTGGACACAGCCCAGCGAATGACGCGCTGAAGCTGTGACATTACTTATATAGGGGAGGCAGGGCCACCCGTCACGTGACCCCGCACCCTCTGACGTACCCTCTGCTACGTCACTGGGGAAGCCCAGAGTCTTCCCTCTTCCTGGGCTTCCCCAATGACGTAGCAGAGGGTACGTCAGAGGGTGCGGGGTCACGTGACGGATGGCCCTGCCTCCCCTATATAAGTAATGTCACAGCTTCACCGTGTCATTCGCTGGGCTGTGTCCAGCGATGAGAGGAGGTCGGCGATGCTGCTCTCTGGATGGATGGATCTTCTCATCGCTGGACCGGAGATCACCCGTCGCTGGATCTTCTCATCGCTGGAGATCACCCGCACTCGTCGCTGGATCAGGACAACGTTGGAGCAGAAAGCCGGGAACGAGTGGATTATCACCGCTGGATTTTTTTTTATTAATAAAGGACTTTATTATACGGTGTGTGTGGTTTTTTTTACAAGAATTTACACTTCCTTTGTGAAATGGTAGGGGTACAGTGTACCCCATTACCATTTCACACAGGGGGGGTCAGGATCTGGGGGTCCCCTTTGTTAAAGGGGTCCTCCAGATTCTGATAAGCCTCCCGCCCGCATACCCCCACAACCACCCGGCAAGGTGTGTTTTTTAAAATTGACGGCGGGGTTCCCCTTAATATCCATACCAGACCTAAAGGGTCTGGTTATTGAATTTGCGGGGACCTCCGCGCATTTTTTTCCCCAAACTCTGATCCTGGACCCGAACTTTTTCCAATTATTCGGGTCCGGGTTCGGGAAAAACCCAAAGTCTGCACCGAACCCGAACTTTACAGTTTGGGTTCGCTCAACTCTAGTGATAAAGCATCATTGGAGAGGAGACACCTTTTTCCCATATTAACTCTTACAGGAGAGAATTTCCCTTCCTAGGGTTAGATTTCCTCTCACTTCTTGTTGTCTCCTTCCTTTTGCAAGTAGGAGTCATTTGTAAGTTGGATGTTTGAAAGTAGGGGCCTGCCGCATATACTCTGCAGAAATTTGGGCCTTAGGTGTTGGTGTTGCCACAACACTGAAAGCCCTCACAGTCTTGGTGGGCGCTGGAATGCCCTGCTGTGAACTATTATATCAATAATTTTAATTACATGCCATTGTTGAACAGTGATGTCAGGTCACCTGTGACCAGATGACAGATGCATCCCGTTGGAGTCAGGAGTGCACCACAAGGTAGTGAACCCTATGGCAGACTGCTGCGGATGGAACACAGAGTGGATATGGAGGGCAGGTCCACTGAAGCACAAGCAGGTATCCCACAGGAAGCTTGAGCCCAAGATTCCCCAGGGCATGGAGCCTAAGATCCAGCTGGTATTCACCAGAGCCTATAGTGGTGAGGATGGCCTTAGCTGCAACTGAATCCAGGTCGCTGCCCCCAGAGTCCCCTAGGTCACGCTCCATAGGGAGAGAGGGGAAACAGCCACTCGGGACACAAAAGATAGTGGGGGTTAAGCCAAGGTCGAGGCGACAAGCAGACAAGGATAAACAAGGGACAGGCCAAGGGTCAGGGTCACAGGCAAACAGGAATAGTCGGGGACAAGCCAAGATCAGTACACAGAGATAAACGTAGCACACGGCAAGCAGGAACCCAAACACACAATGCTTAACAAACAACGTTGATCAGCAAGGCAGACCTGCAGTGCACTGGTTAATATAGAGTTCCTGATATGGCCTGGGGTGGAGCCATAAAGGGAGGAGAGATGATAAAGGCAGCCAGGTGAGAGGGTCTGGCCTCCAAGGTGAACACATGGAGAGGAAGGTAAGCTGCCTGACATTACTGCATATCCATGACAAGTGACAGAAAAATTGGGCCTTTGGTGGTGGTGTTGGTATTGCCACAACACTGTAAGCCCTCACAGTTACTCTTGGTGGGTGCAGGAATGGGCCCTGCTGTGAAATATTAGATCAAGAATTGTAATTACATGCCCCTGTTGAACAGGGGCAGAAAAATTGGGCTTTTGGTGGTGGTGGCGCTGGTGCTACAACACTGTAAGTCCTTACAGTTACACTTGGTGGGTGCTAGAACGGGGTCTGCTGTGAAATATTAGATCAAGAATTGTAATTACATGCACCTGTTGAACAGGGGCAGAAAAATTGGGCCTTTGGTGGTGGTGGTGGTGGTCGTGGTGGTGTTGCCCCAACACTGTAAGCCCTCACAGTTACTTAGTGGGCGCAGCTGTGAAATATTAGATCAAGAATTGTAATTACATGTTGGCCCAAAGGGTAGCGCTTGAGAAATGAACTTCCTCTTTATACTTTCATTGTACGTCACTACGTTTGTGTTTGTTAAACGACAATTTGCAGATAGTTAGTATGCTAGACAAAATCCTGGTCACGCTCTTTTGACAAAAATCAGACGCTCGGTCGTCCAACAATCAAACCGAGGCTTAAGGCTGGATTCACACCATTGCGAATTGGATGTGTGTTTCACTGCATCCAATTCACATGTCAGGAGATTGTGATTGGCTCTTTATAGAGCCAGTTCACACATCTCTAGAGCAGCTCCTTTGCGAATTGCACACAAGTCCTGTGCATCTTTTAGTCCTTTTCAGATCTGAATTTGGCCAAAAATTCCGACTGAAAATGGATCTAAATTGGTGAATGGGGTAGGCACCGGACCCCAGCTGTAAAACGCTCCGTGCTTCAGCGTGAACCCAGTCTTAAACATAACGAATACTTATCTTTGAAGCTCAAATCCATCTTTTAAATCCTAACATATTTATATTTGTGCTATTTTCTTATCTCACAGGAAGAAAAACTGGTCTTTATGTTCTCAATTTTATTTAAATCCACTGTGATGGTAGCATAAATAAGCAACAATTACATCTGCCCTGATGGTAAAACATTTGCAAAGACATATGGATATGTTCCTTTAAACTTCAATTTCACCTTTTAAATCCCAGCATATTTATACTTTTGTCTTTTTTTCTTACTTGTTCTCTATTTTCACAATTTTACAACCATGTTTTATATGAATAGTTATTAGCTCACCTGTGGATAGGTAAGAGGAGAACAAAAGGTAATATAGTGAAAGGTTACATCTTTACAAAACATAAAACATGTGTGTTCTGAAATCAAGTAGCAAGGCTCTCAAATTAAAAGGTTACAAGCTGAGATAACAAAGTCTTTCCGTAACCAAGCTGAATGCAAGGCATGGTGTGCATGTTGAGTGAGTGACCCTTCGGTGTTCACTACACAACAATGGTTCCACAGGAATCCCACAGGTATGGTATATTTATACTTACATCAGTCCAAGCTGGACCAATGTACTGTAACTATGCAAAAATGCCATACCTGGAATTTAGCTTTATGTTATGCTGTGACCTGTTATATTGCTTTTTACGCCACTCAAAGTATAGGTGAAAGCATATCCCTGTTTTCCAGAGCATGGGGTTTAGGCTTGTCCTGAAACCAATCCAGAGAGCTAGTAAATGTAAAGAAAAAAGGATCCCCGCTACTCCTGACCAGCCCAGGTAAATAAAGAATAAGGCCTTAAGGTCAGTTTACCTATCCCTATAGGGGCAGATTAGTTTAATGAAAGCACTCCAATATTACCCATGGTAGTCTAGTACCCTTTCATAACAGGTACTCTTTAAAAAAAAAAAAAACTGCCCTGAAGAACATGTGGGTTTCTGTCTGTATAGCAGAAACTCATATGAATGTGTTTACTAAAAAGAGCTTTCATCCTGTGAAACTGCATATACATGCAGCATTGCGTGTTCCTGCAGATAGGGGCAAATTATAAAGTCATTAGTCCATTTTCTTTGTAAGATGAATGTTTTTCATTTACATAGAATATTGTGAATCAGGAAAATATTACATCAGATGGATCCGATGATTATAGGGAATACATGATTATTTATTATGATCATCTCCATCTAGTTGCCATAATAGGGTATTTTCCTGATGTGTTCCATTCTGTATGCATGTAAAACATTTGACCTAAAAAGAAAATACCGTATTTATCGGCGTATGCCACGTACTTTTTTGCCCTTAAAATCAGGGCAAAATCGCAGTACACTCGGGTATACTCGGGCAGGCTCCGCTCCGCTCGCGGTCACGTCCTGTGCGTCCTGTACGTCCTTTACGCCAGAGGAGCCGAGCCTGTCCGAGTATACCCGAGTGTACTGCGCTCGGTATATGTCGTCGGAGTGGTTCAAACACAGCGCGGGAAGTGGGGATTCGACTCGGAGACAGCGCGGGAGGACACCACGGACACCACGATGGCCGCAGAAGGACGTCGGACCGGACAAGGCCGCCGATAGACGCCCTTGCAAGACACCATAACTGTAAGTATAAAACATTTTTTTTCGAGGAATTTCAGGGCTACATTAGGGGTGCGCGCTATACGCCGGAGGGCGTAATAGGGCGATAAATACAGTAGCCTAATATTATTTGTTTTTGCCGTCATTTACACAGAACAAATGTAGATGCTGTTTCATGAGACAAATATTTCTGCAAATTATTTTTTAGAAATGCACTCTATATATGTGTGACAGAGGGTGAGCATGCACTATAATAATGCAGAAAAATAGTTATCTTAAGAGTACAATGTACATACTGTATATTGAAACTTTGCACTGTTATGTCCTCCATAAGAGCAAAACATATAGTAGTATGCAATTGCATTTGACATAAACATAATTTTAAATCCCACCACATAGGGTGCATCTTTACTAGCTTGGCTTATGCTAGTTAAATGCCCTTCACAGGATGTTATGTTGTACCTATTTTTATGTATAGTGGCTTTTTAACATCTAACTATGCCACGAGTGCGCTCTCTTTTTATATGAGTCTATAAAAATGCAGTTAATGTGGAGTCCTATGGTTTAAATGAGTCTAATATGTGATGAGTAGGGAACCATACACAGTGCATTACATAACATACATAAAGAAAAAACTATCCTATATGATGGCAAAAACACTTATATGATATTTATGTATTTATTTTGTTGCTGCTGTATGTGCTCATAAGTTTACATACCTTGACAGAATTTATGATTTCTTGGCCATTTTTCAGAGAATATGAATGATAATCACTCATGGTTAGTGTTTGACTGAAGCCATGTATTATCAATCAACTGTGTTTACTCTTTTTAAATAATAATGAAAACAGAAACTACCCAAATGACCCTGATCAAAAGTTTACATACCCTGGTGACTTTGACCTGATAACATGCACACAAGTTGACACAAAGGGGTTTGAATGGCTATTAAAGGTAACCATCCCAGTTCCCAGACCGTGTATTGCCCTCTTTAATATTAATGACAGCTTGAAGTCTTTTGTGGTATTTGTGGATGAGCCTAGATATCTTCTCAGATGGTAAAGCTGCCCATTCCCCTTGGCAAAAAGCCTCCAGTTCCTGTAAATTCTTGGGCTGTCTTGCATGAACTGCACGTTTGAGACCTCCCATATCAATATCAAATGATATTGAGGTCAGGAGACTGAGATGGCCACTCCAGAACCTTCACTTTTTTCTGCTGTAGCCAATGACAGGTTGACTTGGCCTTGTGTTTTGGATCATTGTCATGTTGGAATGTCCAAGTACGTCCCATGCGCAGCTTCATGACTGATAATTGCAAATGTTCCTCCAGTATTTTTTGATAACATACTGCATTCATCTTTCCATAAATTTTCACCAAATTTCCTATGTCTTTGTAGCTCACACTTTCCCAAAACATCAGCGATCCACCTCTGTGATTCACAGTAGGAATGGTGTACCATTCATCATAAGCCTTGTTGACTCTCCAAATGTAGCATTCATGGTTGCGGCCAAAAAGCTTAGGGCCAGATCCTCAAAAGAGATACGCCGACTTAACTCGAGATTTCTAAATTTACACTGCGCGTATCTTTGCGCCTGATCCTCAAAACGAGATAGGCCTGAAATTCCGGTATTTCCATCCTACCTAAAACAATTACACTGGCGCTTCTTCGGGCGCTAATTACACTAGACACGCCACTGTTTTTTATAGGCAAAGATGCTAATGAGGGAGATAGGGCGATCCACAAAATTAAGTGTGTGCGCCGTAGATTACGCCCTGTGCGCACCTGTTAGTTTCCCGGAGCAATTTTCCACTTTATAAAAGCAGCCCTAATTTAACACATGCCGTGTAAATGTCTGCTGAAGCAACACCATTGAGGAAAAGCTGAGCACACACATTTGCTGGACTACAATCTGTCTGCCAACATGCCAGGGCCATCCATGATCCTAACTGCACTCGTTACTTTAGAGGCGCAAAGAAGGAGGAGGGAACAGAGGAGGAGGAGGAGGGCACAGGAGAGGGTATACCGCAGACGCCAAGATGTGTTTGGCATGACTGCTTCTGAGGTATTCCGCAACTTCCGTTTCAACCGTGAAGCCATCCTGGAATTAACCAGAATCCTGCAGGATGACCTCACCACCCCAACACAACGATCCCCTGCACTGCAACCTCTGATCAAAGTAATGGCAACACTGCATTTCCTTGCCACTGGCTCTTTTCAACGCACAAGTGGAGGTGTGGCTGGGATGGCACAATCCTCCATGAGCAGGTGTGTGCACCAGGTTGTCCCTGCAATCCTGAGACGCATGGGCAATCAATTCCAAAAACCCACCCAGGAGGACCAGCGAATAAAGACAATGACGGATTTTTACCAAATAGCCAGATTCCCACGCACCATCGGGGCCATTGATTGTACCCATGTGGCACTACAGCCCCCCCATGAGACAGAGCACATGTTCCGTAATAGGAAGCACTGGCATTCCATAAATGTCCAGGTCATAGTGGATGCACAATCCCTCATATGGCACGTCTGTGCGAAATTCCCTGGATCCTGCCATGACAGCTACATCTTCCGGCAGACCAACATCTCAAGAGATTTGGAGCTGAACGTGTATGGGGAGAGCTGGCTGGTTGGTGAGTGACATGGGTGTCAGGTATGACTGTCCCCCCCCATGATGCAGACATCATGAGAGGCACATGCATGACTAACATCCTCCTGTCTTTTCCCTTCCAGGTGACTCTGGATATGCACTGGGACCCCATATGATGACCCCATACCGGAAACCCCCAAACCCCAGGAGAGCAAAGTTATAATGAGGCTCACATTCGTACACCGTGCAGTTGTGGAACGCACATTTGGCCTCCTGAAGTCCCGCTTCAGATGCCTGGATAAGTCTGGGGGTACACTGTTGTATTCCCCAGACTTTGTGTGCCAGATAATCGGTGCATGTTGTATTCTGCACAACTTTGCAGTGAGAAGGGGCCTGGAGATTGACATATGTGCTGACCTGACCCCCGACCCAGACATTCCCCCCCTAACCAACTCTACCCGGTCTGCTGAGGGAACAGCAGCCAGGAGACGCCTCGCAGAAGGCATTTTTTCACAGTAAACGCACATTAATTATGTCACAATGAGAATGTATTTTTTCACAGTAAACGCACATTAATTATGTCACAATAAAAATGTTTTTTTTCACAGTAAACGCACATTAATTATGTCACAATGAGAATGTTTTTTTTCACAGTAAACGCACATTAATTATGTCACAATGAGAATGCATGAATGCACACCACTGTGGTCCCTAGCACAGACATATCACATGCACATCGAATTGGATTAGATCCAAGTACCCCCCCCTTTGGTACTTGGGAGCAGTAACGCCACGCCACGGCTCCAATTATGTCACTGTGCATTCATACACCATTCAGGAACCTGGGATCACTTCTCCCTGGTCCTGGGGATCCCTTCTCCACCAAAACTGAGGGTGACACCCTTATTTTATCAGGAATGCCACCCCCCCACATTCACACATCATTCACACACATAAAACAAATCATAAGTACAGTATACCAAAATAAATAATAATAATAAAAAAATAATAATAAAAATAAAAAAACAAAAGTATCCCTGCTAATTTAGTTTTGTGCTACGCCTGGGCTGGCCACGGGCACGGCCACGAGCACGGCCACGGGCACGGGCACGGCCACGGCCAACCGGAGGATCTTCATTGGGGGGGGTGTGAGCAGGGGAGGAAGTATCTTCATGGGGGGAAGTGTGAGCAGGGGAAGGAGGATCCTCCTGGGGGGGTGAGCAGGGGAAGGAAGAGCCTCCCCTGGTGACTGTCCTCCTGCTGGCCTACCCTCCAAGGCCACTGCTATCCTTGTAAGACAGAGAGTGAGGGCAGCCGCATTGGCCTGGCCAGACCTGGTATTGTCCTGCACAGCCTGGGTCAGGGCACTCACCTCCTGGGCCACACCTGTTGTGGCGGTCTGCAGGTCATTCAAGCATCTGATGACTGCCACTGAGTTGGTGGCCTCATCACCGAGTGCCTCCTTCATTACACCCAGGCTGTGCTCCATCTGGGTCACTTGTTGTTTTATTTGAGCCAGAGTGCGGGTCTGCTGGGCATTGTCCCTCAGCAGACTGACCGGCAGACGCTCGGCCACCCCCCTGGTCTCCTGGGTCGCCATCCTGCCTGCCGCTGAGTCTTGCAGCCCTGGAGGAGGGGAGAGAGTGACCCTTGTTAGTTGAGGCCTGTTGGGGGAGGAGTGGGAGGGGCTACCCCCGATGGTGGCCTGACTGGTGCCAGCCTCAGGGGTAGCCTCAAGGGTCATAAAATCCGAGGCCAAAAGGATTTCCCGGCCAAGCTGCAGATCTTCTTCCTCCACCCCCTCATCCTCCTCCCCCTCATCCTCCTCCCCCTCAACCTCCTCCCCCTCAACCTCCTCATGAGGGGATGTTCTGGCCACTCCCCTCCCCTGGGGAATCCTGCCCTTCTTGGGACTCATCAGCAGCCTCTTGTCTTGGGGGTGGTGCAGCAGCCTGGCCTGATGGGCCAGAAACCTCCTGGCCTGATGGGCCTGCAACCTCCTGGCCATCTGTGGAGGACACAAAACAATCACAGGTTTGAGGATCCACATACTTGGCACATCTTCCCTTCCCCCACCCACACATGCTAATCACCAGAACGAAAAAACAAAAACTTACCTGTCCTCACAGGAACATCAAATTGATAGCCAGGCAGGCCCACCACCTGTTGTGGGTGGAAACACTGGGCCACTGCCCATTCCTCCTCAGTCAGCCTGACGGGGCAGGGTCCCCCTCCTCCAGTGCCCGTGGTATGGGCATTGATCCTTGCCATCTTGTTCCGGACCAGGCTCTTAAGATCGTTTATCTTCTTTTGTATGCCAGCAGGGGTCCTGGTCTCCCCCCCCGCCGCATTGATCTGATCCGTGATCTTTTTAATTATCTCCTTCTTCCTGGCCGGGGGGTTGTTCCGGCTCTCTAAGGCAATGCAGATAACGCCCATATCGGACGATGCCCTGAGCAAGAATTTGCTTCTCTCCCAGGGTAAAATTGAGCTTCCTGCGCTTGGGGGCCATCACAGACACCACCCAGCAACAAGAAAAAACTCAACGGACAAACAAACAAAAATACACACCCAACAAACAAACAAAAAAACTCACTGAAAAAAGAAACAAAAATCTAAACACTCAAGCAGACAGCTACTATAAATTCAAAAACAAACACGCAAAAAAAAAAAAATACAATCAGAAAAAAAACAATCAGAAAATACAATCACAAAAAAACAGAAACTACACTTAGCAAAAACAAACACCAACTATACTCTCCAACTCCTCAAAAACTTTTCTCACAAACACAACTTACCAACAAACACCAACAAACGTTCAGGGCAGAAGCAACTTGCTCTAGGAAGGGAAACACTGGGGTATACTTTTGCAAGGGAAGTGTGTTTGACTGGGGCTTTTTTTACACAGGGCGATCCTCAAACTAAGTACGCTTGGCCTTTTACCTATCTCACTGATTGCGCCGAGCCAAGTTCTGCACATGCCCAGTGAGGTCCAGATTCGTGCGCGCATGCGCAATACGGCCGGCGCTTCATTTACATGGGGTCACGGCTCATTACAATGAAGCACGCCCACTTCCTTCCCACTTGCAATAAGCCCGCCTTACGCCTCGGAATTTAAGTTACGCTGGCGCAAATTTGGGCGCAAATGCGCTGTGGATACGGCACTTACGATACCAAATTAGGGCGCCGTAACTTAAATGACATAAGTTTGGAAGAACTAAATTTGCGCCGCTGTTTGTGGATCTGGCCCTTAATTTTGGTCTCATTACTCAAAATGACTGCACCAGAAGGTTTGAGGCTTGTCTCTGTGCTGTTTGGCGTACTGTAAACAGGATACTTTGTGGTTTAGTAATGGCGTAGTAATGGCTTTCCTCTGGAGACTCGACCCATCTTTCTTTCAGTGCTTCCTTATTGTGCATCTTGAAAACAGCCACACCACATGTTTTCAGAGAGTCCTATATTCAACCTGAAGTTATTTGTGGGTTTTTCTTTGCATCCCGAACAATTTTTCTGGCAGTTGT
Source organism: Rana temporaria (assembly GCF_905171775.1). Taxonomy (NCBI): domain Eukaryota; kingdom Metazoa; phylum Chordata; class Amphibia; order Anura; family Ranidae; genus Rana; species Rana temporaria. The sequence continues at coordinate 294,218,764 of NC_053491.1, read as the reverse complement.
GGCTGAAGTTTTAGTTGGTCTACCTGATCGTGGTTTGGTTTCAACAGAACCCCTAATTTTCCACTTCTTGATTAGAGTTTGAACACTGCTGATTGGCAAATTCTCAATTCCTTGGATATCTTTTTATATCCCTTTCCTGTTTTATACAGTTCAACTACCTTTTCCCGCAGATAATTTGAAAATTCTTTTGCTTTACCCATGACTCAAAATCCAGAAACGTCAGTGCAGCACTAGGGTCTGTCAGAAGTCCAGAAACTCATTGACCTTTTATACACACACACTATATTACAAGAAAACAGATCACAGGACGAAGATGGTTACCTTTAATAGCCATTCAAACCTCTTTGTGTCAACATGTGTGCATGTTATATGGCCATAATCACCAGGGCATGTACATTTTTGATCAGGGTCATTTGGGTAGTTTCTGTTTTCATTATGATTTAAAAAAAGTAATCACGGGGGCGTGGCTAGCCGACGGAGCAGATGGCAGCACCTTGAGGGAGCTCCTCTCTACCTCGGGCCGACAGGGAAATCACAGTGACTCACAGCCTCATCCTTCATCACCAGTGGGTTCCCTAAGTGCAGGCATACTCCCTGCTGCCTTCTCGGAAGAGAAAGGAGACCGACAGGCTGGGGAAAATTACGTATTTTTTCATGCAGCCGCGCCGCCATAACAGCCAAAATGGTGCCGGCAGCCATACAGGATCGTCACATGGCTCTCTCTCACAGCATGGAGCGACACACAAATCAAGCCGTGGCCGTAGCGATGGCTGGCAGGGAAAGATCTTTGACTCCTCTCCTGCTTCAGCCTCCTCCAGCCCAGCTAAAAGCAAGCAGAGGACATCTGCAGTACTGGCAGACACAGAGGAGGTAAGCTGCTTTAACTCATCCCTGGATGACACCAAAGAGTTATAAGACTCCAATCAGGGCTGGTGCAAGAATTTTTGACACCCTAGGCAAAACCTAATTTTGCCGCCCCCTGGCTCCACCCCCAACCCCAGGAGGGGGAGGGGGAGAGGAGGGAGAAGGAGGAGGGGGGGGAAGGAGGAGAGGAGAGGGGGAGGAGGAGAAGAGGAGGGGGGGGGAAGGAGGAGGAGGGGAGAGGAGAGGAGAGGGAGGAGAGGGGGAGAGGAGACGAGAGGGAGGAGAGGGGGAGAGGAGAGGGAGGAGAGGGGAGAGGAGAGGAGAGGGGGAGAGGAGAGGAGAGGGGGAGAGGAGATGGGGAGAGAAGAGGGGGCAAAGGAGAGGGGGGAGAGGAGAGGGGAGAGAGGATAGGGGAGGAGAGGAGGGGAGGGGATAGGAGAGGAGAGGAGAGGGGGGAGAGGAGAGGGGGGAGAGGAGAGGAGAGGGGGGATAGAAGAGAGGAGAGGGGGGATAGGAGAGAGGAGAGGAGAGGGGGATAGGAGATGCAGAGAGGAGAGGGTGGAGAGGAGAGAGGAGGGGAGAGGTGAGGTGAGGAGAGGGGGAGGGGAGAGGAGGGGGAGGAGAGAGAGGAGAGGGGGCAGAGGAGAGGGGGGAGAGGAGAGAGAGGAGAGGGGGCAGACGAGAGGTGGCAGGGGGGAGTGAGCAGAGGGGGAGAAGGGGAGACGGGAGGGGGAGAAGGGGAGAAGGGGGAGATGGGGAGGATGAGAGGGGGAGAGGAGGGGAGGGGAGAGGAGAGGAGAGGAGAGGAGAGGAGAGGGGGGAGAGGGGGGATAGGAGAGAGGAGAGAGGAGAGGGGAGAGGTGAGATGAGGAGAGGGGGAGGGGAGAGGAGAGAGAGAGGAGAGGGGGAGAGGAGGGGGAGAGGAGGAGAGAGAGGAGAGGGGGCAGAGGAGAGGGGGGAGGGGAGAGGAGAGAGAGGAGAGGGGGCAGATGAGAGGTGGCAGGGGGGAGTGAGGAGAGGGGGAGAAGGGGAGAAGGGGGAGGATGAGAGGGGGAGAGGGGAGAGGTGGAGGAGAGGAGTGGGAAAGGGACCCTTACATTCAGGCAATGTGCTTGGTACAATCATGACATCACACATGTCAGGAGTCTGAGGACAGATCAGTCTTTACACATTATACAGTAATACAATGTACTTCAAGTTTAGTCACTCACTGGGGCTCTGCTCTGCTGACTGCATCCGATGACTCTGTCCAGCACAAACCCTGCCTCGATGCCTCCAGCTGTCACCAATCACCAGGCACTGACTTCTCCATTTGGCTATACTAGCATGTCTGCATGTGAGCAATGCTGCCACTGGGGACAGAATACCCGGAGGGAGAGCTGGCCTCTACAAATGACGGTCACAGGGAGGCGGGCTCATGACTAGACTCGGTATACGAGTCACAACTCTCAGTCCCTGAATCATGTATGGGCAGCGCTGGCAGTACTGGAAGAGACCAGAGACACAGTCAGGTCACTGATCTAATCATAGAGTCGCTTTTGTTCCGTCGGAAGACTCAGGACATATCCTCCAGCGCGGCGCTGCGCCTCCAATGATACTACGGTTGCCTGCCTGAGTACATGTAACATACTGCAGAGGCGCCGGGCAGCATCCCCTGCATTATACAGAACGGCACCCGTGACCCAACACTTACATAACACGGAGACAGGGAGTAGGGAAACCAGCGGCCGGGTGCTCTTGGCGGTAGTGCGCTCCCAGGCGGCTGCCTAATTCGCCTAGTGGTAGCGCCGGCCCTGACTCCAATACTGACTTCCCCTCTCTGAATCAACCAGTTATGGACACAAAGCCAAAGGATTAAGAACAAAGTCCCAAAGTGTGGCGATGACAATCTCAGGTGCCAGTTGTATCCTTAACACAGTGATCAGTGCAAGCAGGAGACCTCCACCAACGGGTAATACTGACTCTTACCACAGCTCAGAAAAATAACAGCATGAATCACATCCACATCAAGGGCCAGAAATAATGGCTTATTGTCATATGGTATTGACTGTTGTGCACAGCATGAAGTTTAACCTCTGTTCATCTCCGAATCGCTTTCTCTGAGTATCCAAGATTCTTCCATGCCATAGTAATTTTAATTGTTAGTTGTGGCGCTGATAGAACGACCTCCATTTGTCTATTTCCATGTATATACGAATAAGGGTTGGATATTGAGCATTTTTATACATAATGGTAATTGGGCATTATTAAGCCCCTCATGACAAATGAGGCATTTTTAGTGTTAATTTTAAACGCAATATTTTAATTATTTATTTCACTCAGTTTTTTCTATTATTGCAGTATTGTTACATATTCTGTATTGTTATTTATCTTATTTGGAATAGGAGGAATACTATTACTGTATTTTTATATTATTATGCTGGTATATGAGTGCGAGGGACCTGGGGTGGATCCAGCCAGCCGCATTCTTCCCAGATATACCTTTTGTTTGTTTCATGCCATGTTAACTTTAGGGACTAATTTGTCCCACTATTCGGTGACATTGCACTGATCACTGTGTTAAGGATACAACTGGCACCTGAGATTGTCATCGCCACACTTTGGGACTTTGTTCTTAATCCTTTGGCTCTGTTTTTCCACTATATTTCACTATGGTTAAATCATGATGTATCATTATTATTATTTTCTCTGATATTATAGTAATTTTAACCATTAATTTATTGTTCAACTGACACTCACCGGTGTTTGTTTATATCACAATATTTGTAGCGCGACTCCTTTTTCTTCTATATATGCTTGATGTTGTATGACATCCTTGAGACGCAGCTGATGTATGCACTTTAGTTTTTTAGTTTTTTTTGGGGTATGCGCAATAATCTTTTTCTTTGTTAGTTATGGACACAACCCTTAGGCCCCGTACACACGACCAAACATGTATGCTGAAACTGGTCCGCGGGCCAGTTTCAGCATACATGTTCGGTCGTGTGTGGGCGCGAGCGGGCCGAATTCCAGCAAACATTTGCCCGCCGGGCCTTTTCCCAGCGGGCAAATATTCCTGGACGTGTTTTAAAACCGTCCGCTGGAATCCTGCCCGCTCGGACATGTACGGTCGTCAGTACAGACCTACCGTACATGTCCAGGCGCCCGCCGTCCCTCGCATGCGTCGAATGACTTCGACGCATGCGTGGAAGCATTTTAAAGGCGGGCCGCCCACGTCGCTGCGTCATTGTCACAGCGACACCGCGTCATCGACGCGGCGACACCGCGGACACGCCCCGCGTATTGTTTACGCGCGGACTTCTGTACGATGGTGTGTACAACCATCGTACAGAAGCCCTCTGGCAGACATGTATGGTGAAAACGGTCCGACGGACCGCTTTCACCATACATGTTTGTTCGTGTGTACCCGGCCTTAAAGACATGCTGGTTTTCCTACTTTCTACTATGCATGCTGATATAATGACTATTACACAGCAATTCAAATCAGAGGTGTCTGCAGTCACTAAATGAGTGTCTCATATTAAATCCAAAAAGGGGGAATTCACAGCTACTTTTAATGAAATGGTTGATGCTCACAATGATAGAGATGACAAATTACTGCAAATTAAAACCAAATTAGCTGGTTTAGAAAATAGATCTAGATGAAATAACATTAAAATCCGAGGGATCCCCGAATCTGTCAAACCCCCAGAATTGAAGGATTATTTCCTCAACCTATTGAAAGCAGCGCTCTGTGAGGCTCCGCTGGAGGAGCTTATCATTGACCGCATACACTGACTACCAAGGCCCAAAAACATTCCCTCTCATCTACCCAAGGACACAATAGTTCGGATTCACTTCTACCATATAAAAGATCAATTCATGATATCCGTAAGACACCGAGATAACTTGCCTCCAGACTTGCAGGAACTGTCCTTTTTCGCTGATCTATCAGCATTTACCATGCAACAACGCAGGTAATTGGCTACTATCACCAAACCGTTGAACAACCATCATATCACCTACCGATGGCTATACCCTGCCAAATTGTTGGTCACGAAAGATGGCACATCATACGTGATAGCCAGTGTCAAGGAGGGCCTCCGACTCATGAGAGACTGGCAAATAATACCCCCGAACACATCTGTGGAGGACCAACCACATTCACCTCCATCAACTCAGGCCAGCTCATATGTTGAAACAGGCTGAATAATACCTTCTAGGTAGGCACAGTACATCATTCACTGAAGGCCCAGGAGAATGCCACAAACTTTGTTTTCTATTACCCACCAAGTTATAGCGGTTAACCTTCCGTACAGATTCTTAACGGAATTGATTGTCTTATTAATCTGGTTTGTTTCATGTTTTTTACCCTTTTTTTTTTCCTTAAAGGGGTTGTAAAGGTAAACGTTTTTTTTACCTTAATGCATGCGCGCTCGCAAAAGCTTTCCACCATGCTCGCTCGCATGAAGGTAGAAAGCTTTTGTGAGGAGGAGCCGAGACAGCTGCTGAGGGATCCCAGAAGACAGGATTCGGGGCCACTCTGTGCAAAACGAGCTGCACAGTGGAGGTAAGTATAACATGTTTGTTATTTTAAAAAAAAAATCTGCCTTTAGTGTTCCTTTAATTGTTGTTCTCTAGCAGGACTTAATCTGAATGTACTTCCAGTGTTGCAAAGGGACAACTTTTCCCAGTTCCACACCCTTGATTGCCACCACGACAACAACATTTGACTCATAATCAGGTAACTGAAGGACACAATAGCAAACATTGTTTGCAGTCCCCAGTCCCCCATACCCTTTTTATGGCCAGTAACTTGCATATAAGCCTTCAAAATGGGCACTTTTTATTTTTCAAGTTCGGGTCCTATAGACTTTAATAGGGCTTGTGGTTTGGGTCCAAACATTTGCGTCGTTCGAGAGTTCTGGCCCGAACCGAAAGAGCTTTTGACTTTGATAAACAGGCTTTTTTCATCAGTAGAAATTATGTTGTAGAAAATAATAAATGTGTAAAAGAGTTCCACATTCTGGATGGTTAAGGAAATGTCTCACACACAGAAAGCTTAATGTAGAAAAAACAAGGTTATACGGCGATGTTTCCCAACGCCGCCACCAGATTTGAACTTGCTTTTGATTATTATTATTAGGCAGGAAGCAGACAGTGAGGCCGCGTACGCACGGTCGGACAAAACCAATGAGAATGGACAGTTTCATCGGTCCAAACCGACCGTGTGTATAGCCCATCGGTCTGTTTTCCTTCGGTCCAAAATTGTAAAACATGCTTTAAAATCGAACCGATGGACCGCTGCCCGATCGGTCCAAACCGATGGTTAGTACAGAAAGCATCGGTTCAAAACCCGCGCATGCTCATAATCAAGTCGACGCATGCTTGGAAGCATTAAACTTTGTTTTATTCAGCACGTCGTGTGTTTGATGTCACCGTGTTCTGACCCGATTGGTTTTTGGAACGATGGTGTGTACGCACATCAGACCATCAGGCCACTTCAGCAGTGAACCGATGGAAATGGCCCGTCGGACCATTCTCATCGGTTTGGAACGACCGTGTGTATGCGGCCTGAAGATGTACTCAGTACATGCTTAACCACTTCCCGACCTCCTCATGTACATATACGTCAGCAGAATGGCACGGACAGGCACATGTACGTACCTGTACGTCCTCTGCTAGACGTGGGTGGGGGGTCCGATCGGGACTCCCCCCGGTACATGCGGAGGTCGGGTCCGCTCGGGGAGCGATCCGGGACGACGGCGCGGCTATTTGTTTTTAGCCGCGCCGTCGCGATCGCTCCCCGGAGCTGAAGAACGGGGAGAGCCGCGTGTACACGCGGCTTCCGCGTGCTTCACTATGTCGGCGCATCGATCGCGTCATTCCTTTTATAGGGAAGACACAATCGATGACGTCATTCCTACAGCCACACCCCCCTACACTAGTAAACACACACAAAGTAAACCCTAACTCCTACAGCGCCCCCTGTGGTTAACTCCCAAACTGCAACTGTCATTTTCACAATAAAGAATGCAATTTAAATGCATTTTTTGCTGTGAAAATGACAATTGTCCCAAAAATGTGTCAAAATTGTCCGAAGTGTCCGCCATAATGTCGCAGTCACGAAAGAAATCGCTGATCGCCGCCATTAGTAGTAAAAAAAAAAAAACTATACCCTATTTTGTAAACGCTATAAATTTTGCGCAAACCAACCGATAAACGAATATTGCGATTTTTTTTTACCAAAAATAGGTAGAAGAATACGTATCGGCCTAAACTGAGGAAAAAAAAAAATTTTATATATGTTTTTGGGGGATATTTATTACAGCAAAAAGTAAAAAATATTGCATTTTTTTCAAAATTGTCGCTCTATTTTTGTTTATAGCCCAAAAAATAAAAACCGCAGAGGTGATCAAATACCACCAAAAGAAAGCTCTATTTGTGGGAAAAAAGGACGCCAATTTTGTTTGGGAGCCACGTCGCACGACCGCACAATTGTCTGTTAAAGCGACGCAGTCCCGAACTGTAAAAACCCCTTGGGTCTTTAGGCAGCAATATGGTCCGGGGCTTAAGTGGTTAAAAACCACATGACCATCTCAGGTATTTTCTGGATTCTGGCTGCAGTATTTGTAATGAGGTAAACCAAGTGAACTTCTGACGTTCTTTTTTTTTTTTTTTTGTATTCTTATTTATTTATGCTATAGTTTATAAACAAAATGGATGAGTAAATTAGTAAATAGGTAAATTATAGTAATCTATTGTAAGACAGTTGGATTCAGTGTGTAACAAGTCAGGGGCCAAGATCCGGCTATGTGGCTTGGCGTGTCCTGAAGATAGTTTCATCAACCGTCTAAACAATCTAATATATTGTAAGCTAAGTCTACATATGACAGATCTTCATTAATTTTGCATCGTGTTTTGGTAAAAGAATCAAATAGAGATATAGAATATTATATCTCAGTGGGGGGACATCTCCAGAGGGAATCGGGTAGTAATCGAATAATGGTTTATTTGAGTTAGGGAGTGGTATGCATTGGATTTTTCAAGTTAGCACTAGTGAGTGGTCAAAGCCTTGTGGTAAGTGATGGTTTATCCATGGGAGCCATAGGGGTTCAAATTTAGGAAGTTTGTCCAAGTAGATCGCTTCTGTTTTAGCATAGATCGTTGCCTGTGTAACTCTACGTTTGACCGATACAATACATAATGTAGATGTTTTTCATGCTATAGCGATAGATTGTTTTGCTGCCGTTGTTACATATAACAAAACTTTGAATTTGTGTTTTGTGATGTTTTGTGGTTTGCTATTCAAGAGAGCTACTGTTGGGTCTGGTAATAAGGTGGTGTTGAACATGTTGGAGAGTAGATTGAATACACTTTTCCAGAAGGTGATAACTATAAAACAGGTCCACTAAATATGTAAATGTGTGCCTGTGTCTTCGCATCCTCTAAAACAATGAGCAGGGTATTGTGGGAGAAATTTAGATAATCTTGCCGGAACTAGGTACCACATTATAAGCTGGTCAGATAGCGCTGTCTGAACGGACTTCCACTGCACTAGGTTGTTCCTTACATGCTTTTGCACTCCCCTGCTGCAAATATTATGTGGGTGATTGAAGCTTGATTGATTGAGGATAGATACTAATGCCGCGTACACACATCGTTTTTTGTCTTCTAAAAAATGACCCCAAAAAAATTCGAACATGCTTCAATTTTTTATGTCGTTTTTCAAAATGTAATTTTTTGTGTCATAAAAAATGATCGTGTGTGGGCTAAAACGATGTTTTAAACAACGTTTTAAACCCGCGCATGCTCAGAAGCAAGTTATGAGACAGGAGCTTGAATGGAACAGAGTGCCGTAGTACGTGTTGTACGTAACCGCGCTTTGCTAGAGCATTTTCAGAAAACAATGTTTTTTTATGATGAAGTTAGAAAAACTTTGTTTTTTTTCATGATGAAAAACGTTGTTTTATTTCATCACAAAAAACGACCGTGTGTACGCGGCATAAGGATTTGATCTTGCTTTTTATGGGCTCATTCGACCTGGTTCACCACACATGTGAACGATCGTTTGGGAGGATATCGTCGAATGGTTTCCAGGGATTGAGGAGTAACTTCATGCTTTATGGTCACTTGCTGGCCAGAGCCATCAGGTGAGCGCAATTTGTTGTCACTTTGGGTGAAAAGTCACAAAATGTTATCTGTAACACAAATTTTATTTTTCACATAGTGTTTGGAGCAGAATCATTCAAAAAGATTTCTGGAGGTGTTTTGAACTTTTTATGACATATTTGTTTTGAGTAATTATAAACTATATATACAATTTTTTAAAACATTTGTGCACATGTATAAAGTGAAGCAATTCGCTAATACACGTTTAAACAAGGTTATAAACGTATACATATTATTTGCATAGATCACTCTTTGCACTTTCAATGATTGTATTGGGAGCACCCTTTATCACATCACCACCTTGTAAGTACTTTATAATTAGTTTCTAGAGCGGCAATATTCGGTGTTGCTGAATTAGTTGCTTGCCAGATTAGTGATTAGTGAATTAGTGAATTAGTGAAATTAGTGAGATTAGTGAAAGGCTCATACACACGGTCAGACATCCAACAAAATTTTCCTTGGATTTTTGTCCTAATTGATTTGTCCGGCCACACCCATAGCATACACACAGTCAGACTTTTCTGCAAACTTTTCTAAAACTTTCCTAACATCACATGTTTTTTTTGCTCTTTTCTGCTCTTTACCGCCACCCTTTGGTTAACTTCTGCTATTGTTGGTTGATTTTAACATTGGTTCTGAGCATGCGTATTTGCACTTTGTCCAAAAGTTGGTTGGCTTGCTGTACACACGGTCAGACAAGGCACCATCAGACTTTTGTTGCCAAAAAGTTGGTCCGTTTGCAGACCCAACTTTTTGTTGGATGAAACCCGAAAAAGTTGGTCCGATGGAGCGTACACACGGTCAGACAAATTAGAAAAGTTGCAGATTTTTAAGTTGGTTGACAAAAAGTGTGACCGTGTGTATGGGGCTTTAGTCTCCTGGTTGAAGGTTCAAGTCAGATTCCCATTTTGATGTATATGATGGAGAGTTTGAGGTGGTATGCGATAGTAGTTGTTTGTATAGATCTGAGATCAGACCACGTCTATGTGGATCTGAATTGCAAGTTTGCTCAAATGTAGTATAGTCAGCATTAGTTATATTTGGAGGATTGTTTAGCTGTATGAAGTTCTTTATTTGTAAATATCTAAAAGTTTCTTTGCTTGGTAGGTTATGTATTTCCCTGAGTTTGGAGAAGGGTATTATAAACTTGGATTCAGTAAGCTGATGTATACGTATTAATCCTACTTAAAGTGAAGGTTCCATCAAAAAAAAATTTGCTTTAAACTGTAGCTTACGACTAAAAAAGAAAAAAATATTTTTTTTACTCATCTGGAAATGCCTGTTGCTATGCGGTCCCACGAAATCTGCCTTTGAAACCACCTAGGATTCTGACATCATCTCCCTCTAATGCTCCTGGGAAATGTGTGTCATCATTTCCCAGGATGCAGTGCGCTGTCCAATTATCACTCCCTATCCAAGACTTCCAGGAAGTAAGTGATTGTAGGCTTCAAAATGCCCACAAGCAAAATGACAACGGTGTAGATATAGTTTTATAAACTATCTTTTTTGAATATCTATGCGGATCGGCGGCGGATTGTAAAATAGTAAGTGACCGGATGTATATTATAAAAACGCAGGATGAAAGGACATACATTTAAAAAATGCGTTATGCAGGGATTGGAGTCCAAATCGAAATTTGAGTCTGTCCCAAATGGCTAAGCTATGTTTGGTGACTGGATTTGAGATTGTACAGCGATGAGCAGTGGTAGGCCATAAAATATTTGCCAAGGAGAGAGGGTCACAATCGACCGATTCAATCGAAACCCAAAGGGGTATCTGTTTGGTAGCGTGATACTTAGGGAGTTGAGCCAATTGGGCAGCATAATAGTATTTACTAAAATTAGGCACACAGGGCCAGATTCACATACATTTGCGGCGGCGTAACGTATGTCATTTACGTTACACCGCCACAAGTTTTCAGCGCAAGTGCTTGATTCACAAAGTACTTGCCTGTAAACTTGCGGTGGCGTAGCGTAAAGCCGCCTGGCGCAAGCCCGCCTAATTCAAATGGGGCGTGTATCATTTAAATTAGGCGCGTTCCTGCGCCGAACGTACTGCGCATGCTCCGTTTTGAAATTTCCCGCCGTGCTTTGCACGAAATGACGTCGCACCGACGTAATTTTTTGAACGGCGACGTGCGTTACGTCCTTTCCTATTCCCAGACGTCTTACGCAAAAAAAAAAAAATTAAAATCCGACGCGGGAACGACGGCCATACTTTAACATGGCCTGTCTATTTTTACACCACCTAAATAGCAGTCGCAACTTTACGATGGGAAAAGCTGACTAGGGACGACGTAAGAGAATGCGACGATCGCGCGTACCTTCGTGGATCGCCGTAAACAGCTAATTAGCATACCCGACACGGAAAATGACGCGAACTCCACCCAGCGGGCACCGAAGTATTGCATCCTAAGATCCGAAGGCGTACAAAGCCGTACGCCTGTCAGATCTTAGCCAAATGCCGTTGTATCTTTGTTTGAGAATTCAAAATAAAGATACGACGCGGCAAATTTTAAAGTACGCCGGAGTATCAGCAGATACTCCGGCGTACTTTTTCTGTGAATCTGGCCCACTCAATCCACCTCGGGTTTGAGGTGTGTATTGGGTAGATTGTGGTAAGCAGGGTTTAAGTTTACCCCATATAAATTGGGCGACTTTACGTTGGAGAATACAGAGAAAATATGTTGGAACTTGAATTGGGAGAGTTCTAAAAAGATATAAGAATTTAGGTAAAATTGACATCTTAATGACAGTTATTCTGCCCATCCATACCAATGGTAATGAAGACCAGTTCTTCATTAATGTGGTGTGTTGAGTCAGTAAAGGTGGATAGTTTGCTTTATATAAATTTGCTGGGTCTGCCGTGAATGAGATACCTAGGTATGTAATGTGTAATGTTGACCAGTTAAAGGGAAGAGAATCCTGTAGTTCTGTTTGAGATTCCGATGAAACTAAAATGTTTAAAGCTTTGTATTTTTGGGGATTTATTTTCAAACCTGAAATTTAACCAAATTTGTTGAGGGTGTCTATGAGATTTGGTACTGATGTTAGGGGAGAAGTGAGAAAGATCAAGACATCATCAGGGAACATGCATAACTTATTTTAATAATGCTTATTTTAATGCTGACATTTGTGCGGATCAATTGTGCTAGAGGTTCTATCGCCAGGGCGAAAAGTAGTGGGGACAGTGGACAACCCTGCCTGGTTCCTCTTTCTATATTTATGAAAGAAAGAAAGGGTTGGGACTTTAAATGAGATGCGTATTGATGCAAACAGTATGTATAAGTAAATAAATAAAGTAGTATAGCGTAATAACCAGGCTCAAACTTACCAACCAAATTTCAAGCCGAATTCAACTGTCTAACTTAGTATGTTAAAAGCAGAGGATTGGTTGCACACATTTGAAAATATATGGATAAGCCACAGGCCGCTTACAAGGCTCTCTGCATTCCTGTGGTCCTAACTATACTTTTCTAGTTTCCTCAGTAGAGGCATACAAGTGCTAATGAGTAGATGGGAAGCAGGTGACTAGGGGTGTGTGTCACCAGCCAGCCTCCATCTAAAATAGGTGTAGCAATAAAGAGCACTGGAAAAAACGCATAAGGGTAAATATATAAGCATCAAAATTGCATCTCCATCCCTATTGGTAAACATGGAACTGGGTTTGGGACTTTGAATGAGGCATGTGGATGACACATGCCTCCATCCCTGAAAATTGAAAGAAAGAAAGGGTTGGGACTTTAAATGAGATGCGTGTTGATGCAAACAGTATGTATAAGTAAATAAATAAAGTAGTATAGCGTAATAACCAGGCTCAAACTTACCAACCAAATTGCAAGCCGAATTCAAATGTCTAACTTAGTATGTTAAAAGCAGAGGATTGGTTGCACACATTTGAAAATATATGGATAAGCCACAGGCCGCTTACAAGGCTCTCTGCATTCCTGTGGTCCTAACTAAACTTTTCTAGTTTCCTCAGTAGAGGCATACAAGTGCTAATGAGTAGATGGAGAGCAGGTGACTAGGGGTGTGTGTCACCAGCCAGCCTCCATCTAAAATAGGTGTGGCAATAAAGAGCACTGGAAAAAACGCATAAGGGTAAATATATAAAGCATCAAAATTGCATCTCCATCCCTATTGGTAAACATGGAACTGGGTTTGGGACTTTGAATGAGGCATATGGATGACACATGCCTCCATCCCTGAAAATTGAAAGAAAGAAAGGGTTGGGACTTTAAATGAGATGCGTGTTGATGCAAACAGTATGTATAAGTAAATAAATAAAGTAGTATAGCGTAATAACCAGGCTCAAACTTACCAACCAAATGGCAAGCCGAATTCAACTGTCTAACTTAGTATGTTAAAAGCAGAGGATTGGTTGCACACATTTGCAAATATATGGATAAGCCACAGGCCGCTTACAAGGCTCTCTGCATTCCTATGGTCCTAACTAAACTTTTCTAGTTTCCACAGTAGAGGCATACAAGTGCTAATGAGTAGATGGAGAGCAGGTGACTAGGGGTGTGTGTCACCAGCCAGCCTCCATCTAAAATAGGTGTGGCAATAAAGAGCACTGGAAAAAACGCATAAGGGTAAATATATAAGCATCAAAATCGCATCTCCATCCCTATTGGTAAACATGGAACTGGATTTCTTTCTATATTTATGGGTTCAGAGCAAAATCCTGAGTAAGATACATATGCTTTTGTATTATTATATAATAAAACTATCCATTGTAGAAAATGTGTTCCAAAACCCCATCTGTGAAGGATGGATTTAAGGTAATGCCAAGATAAAGTATCAAATGCTTTCTGTATATCGATGGAAAGGAAGCAGGCAGGGATGTGGCGGGTGCGTGCCATGTGTGCAAGGAGGGTAGCTCGGCGAATATTATCTCCAGTTTGTCTAGATGGGATGAATCCTGTTTAATCCTGTGTATAAGTGTGCCTATAATTGGGTTAAGTCTATTTGAAAGTATCTTGGCTAATAATTTTATATCCAAATTGAGTATAGATATGGGTCTATAATTGGACCAGGATGTGTCATCAGAATTCGGTTTTGGGATCATTGATATGGAGGCCAATACGTTTTCTGGACGGAAAGAATGTCCTATGAGGAGAGAGTTAAAGGCTTCTGTTAAAAGGGGAGAAAGCTAGGTAGAAAAACGTTTATAATAAGTGGCTGAAAAGCCATCGGGCCTGGTTGTTTATGTTTTTTCAGGGTTTTTATAGCAGACTGTACTTCAACGTCTGTGATAGTCTTTTCAAGGGATTTATGTTGCTCAGTGGAGAGAGAGGGAAGCTGGATATTGGATAATCAAGAGGTAAGATGTGTTTGGTCAAATTTGTGGGTATCTTTATAAAGATCAGTGAGTTTTCTACAAAATTCATTAACTATCTTCAGTGTATTACCAGAATAAGTGTTTTTTGTAATTTGTAATCAAATTGGTTTTCTAAGATAATCTGTTTTGCATAGAGTCAAGGGTAAAAAAGTGGTTGGTTTGTTTGCTTTCATATATAGTGTATGTTTAGTTTTACACATAATCTTTTCTGCTAACTCTGTTAAAAAAAATCCAACTTCTGACTTTTAAACTATTAAAGTGTTTACTGGATAGCATTAACATCTTACTGTCTGCTTTCACTTTTTACCAAAACCTGATCACTAAAGTAATGAGTGTGGGTAACTTAAAGAACATGTTTACCTTTTGAGCATATTACACCTACATGTTCAGCACCCTCCCACCTCCATCCCCTTTTCTGTGACAGTGGTGGGGGATCTTCTCCCTACAGCCACTGTCACATTTTGAAATCAGCGTGGCTGTGTGGAGATCTGCAAGCAGAACTGTGTCATTCATTCACAGTGATCTGTAAAGGAATAATCTACAAGTCTCATCTGCCAGTGGAACAGACAGACTAATTTCAATGGACTGTTGATTTAGCATGCCCGTAGTCCAATCACACTTCCTTAAGCTTTCAAATTGAAATCCCAGAGGTATGGGTAAAAAATGGAGGGACTTTGCACCTGGGATCCACTGATTGCAAGCGCAATACTTCTCGGACTCCCGTAGAAAAAAATTATAAATGCACATTTTTTACCTGAATTTTTTTTTTTTTTCGTTTTTAATTCCTGATGATGAATGACTGAATTATTAAATGAATGATAGAGGCAGTTATACAGGGGGTCTTAAGAAGATATAAGGTCCTGTAAACAGAACCAGGTTACAGATCTTTAAGTATTTACACATGTGTAATATATAGTAAGTCGACTTTAGAACAAACCCTCACTGACCTTTGTAGCTGCAGGAACTGTGAAGAACTTAATCCTCAAAGTACACAGGAAAAGCATTGGAGTTGCTTGCTGGGGAAACTATTTGAATGACTTTAGTGATTCTGCTATGAACTTGAGAATAAACTGCTCCATATCGCTTGCAGCTACAGAGCTCTGTGAGGGATTGTTAAAAACGTATTTGCTCCTTGTAAATAATACAATATGTAAATATCTGAATCTCTATAGTCTGAGCAGAGGTTCACTCCAAAGCCAACCTAATATCTAGATGTAAACAAAACACAGTCCAACGAGTTGACGTACAAGACACCCACAAATGTAATTGGTTGGACAAATGACTTACCTTGATAAAATGAATAGAAAATTATCAGCTTCTAAGCACTTCCTGGCCAGTGTACATAGTATCACATTTTGGCTGTTTTGTGGAGCCATTCAAGTGAATATGCGTTACTTACTGTACTTTACACTTTCATTTTAAATATCCCTTTTGGATTCATTTTACTTACATTTAGGAAAGATAATAAAAAGTTGTATGGCTGTCAAAATATAACCATATATCTAAACCAAAATATGAAAATGTAATACATTACATTTGCATGAGGTGGCATGAGGTGGCTGCATTCATTTTACTTTTTCCAAGCTATTTTTACTTTATGTTAACCTGGTGATTCTGCCAGTAACACACTTGCAGTTGTAGGTTGAACATGCTTACTCATCCTACTGTATCAGGAAAACAGAAACCGAACAGGACTATGAATAGCTATCCTTGTCCTTTTGCACATAACATAGATGACCTGTAGTCCTCAGAATAATTTAACTGATAACAGTGCAGCATAGGCAGAAACCGCAGGAAGTTATCAGGTGAAACAATTTCTGGCAAGATTAACAAGCATTTTGTACAGTTCTCAAACATGGTATATTTAATAGGCCAAATGGGAGCAAATAAGAAAAGTTCATTGTTTTGGTTTAAATACACTTTAATTTAACAGTAGCTGATTCTTTTAATAGTATCTGATTCGTTCTACTACACATGCAAGTAATATTGGCTGGTGCAGCTGTCTGAAATGAAACCTGGCCACCCTCGTTACACATAATTTCAGAAAAATAAATGAACTGAAAAGAAGATAATCTAATCAATGATCTTGGATGACTGGAGAGGAAATAAACCTACTTGTTCATAGCAGTTTTCTTTGTGAACTGTATATTTCTTCTATACCACAATTGTTGGGCTTATATATGCTGCAGGATTAATATGGCACAGTCAGTGTTGGCACTATTAAAAAAGCATTTTATTGTACACAAAACTGAATGAGTGCGCTAAATGCATACACAGTAACTTGTTGGCACATGTATTACTGTTCCCTGAGCTGCAATAACCTGGGACGGTTGTCTGAGTGCATTTTTTTTTTCTTGTTACATTATTTTATACATTGGTTACATTCATTTAACTGCAAATCCGTTTCCATTCCATGCAAAAAGTTCTTAGCTAATGTGCCCTTCATAGTTTTTAAGAAAATCATTTTACCTGGTAAACTACTTATTATGGCAAACAAACCTTTCCATTATAATTTTATGTGATTTTTAATAGACCGTGATATAGCAGTATCTGTAAATCTTAGTAGTGTATCCTTATGTTTCTTTATTCCAAAATGAGTCCTCACTACAGATTATTTCTATTATTCTTAATTTTTTTTTTTTTTGTATTTTGTATTTTTTTTTTTTTAAAGCAGAACTGTTGGCAATACAAATTATCCAAAATACATACATTGAGTTATTTTTTTTTTTTTTTACTTTTTTTTTTTTTTGACCCATAAATATCAATATTGAGTTGACCCACCCTTTGCAGCTATAACAGCTTCAACTCTTCAGGGAAGGCTATCCGCAAGGTTTATGAGTGTGTTTATGGGAATGTATGACCATTTTTCCAGAAGCAAATTTGTGAGCTCAGGCACTGATGTTGGGTGAGAAGGCCTGGCTTGCAGTCTCCGCTCTAATTCATCCCAAATGTATTCTATCAGGTTGAGGTCAGGACTCTGTGCAGGCCAGTTAAATCCCTCTGCCCTAAACTCTCTCATGTAATTATGGACCTTGCTTTGTGCACTTATGTTGGAACAGGAAGGGTCCATGCCCTAATTAGGGGCATGAAATTTACCAAAATGTCTTGGCATGCTGAAGCCTTAAGTGTTCCCTTCATTGGAACTTAGAGGCCAAGCCCAACCCGTGAAAAACAACCCCCCACCAAAATCTCCCCTTCCACCAAATGATTTGGATCAGTGCACAAAGCAAGGTTGTTAAAGACATGGATGAAAGAGTTTGGCGTGGAGAAACTTGACTGCCCTGCACAGAGTCCCGACCTTAACCCGATAGAAAACCTTTGAGATGAATTAGAGCGGAGACTGGAAACCAGGCCTTGTTGTCCAACATCAGTGCCTAACGTCACAAATGCGCTTTTGGAAGAATGGTCAAACATTCCCATAGACACACTCCTAAACCTTGTGGACAGCTTTCCCAGAAGAGTTGAAGCTGTTATAGCTGCAAAGGGTGGGCCAACTCAATATTGAACCCTACTGACTAAGGCTGGGGGGGTGCCATTAAACTTCATGTGTGTGTAAAGGCAAGGGTCCCAATACTTTAGTGTATATGTAAACTGTGTTACCTGCTAAAACATTTGCAATTTTGTTCAACCAGTTTTTCAGCCCAGTAATTTATGTCAGCAGATACAAAACAGAAAAAAAAACAAGAGATATAACACACCCGATAAGAGTTACCTAACAAATTTATTGATCAAAAGGGTAAAATTATCATCGTATGACACCAAACTGGCCCCCCTCGAAGGACTCCCTTAACCCACCCTTCCCAAAAAATTCAGCCCTGAAAAATAAAGGCCCCACACACACCTATACTAGATGAAAGGGGTAAAGGATGCCAGCTCACGGGAGCTGGGCCTAACCTATCCCCAAAAAGAACAATGGCCCCAAAAAGAGCTACTATAGCAGGATGTAATGCCACTGCCGACAGTGTCACACTTTAGAATCTCAATGGATGAAAGGGGCACCTCACCACAGTGCTAGCACAATCCACCACAGAAGCTGCCCTCCCACAAACCCGCTGAATGTAGTCAGTCGTGGTCAAGGATGGTATGCATGAAAGATGGCAATGTAGACAGATGTAAAGTCCCTGAAGACTAGGCCAGGAAAGACGTTCATTAGCTAGATGGAATATATTAGGCACTGGTAGTCCATCCTAAAGACATGAAGGAGAAGAAGTAATCAATGAACCAGTAGATATATTGTTTTATGATTGGAGTGAATCCATGTGTGGGAATAGCCCAGCAACCAGTAGGTGAAATACATCCTCATTGGAGGACTCATATGTGAGTACTGATAGGCCACTGGCATATGGTAAATGTCACCGCTGGCATACACAAGGAGAGTCCTCCCAGACCAAATGGGTACCTCTCCACCTGTATCATAACTGCCAATGTGTTATAACCAAGCACAAGCGGGATGTTACATATCAAGTAGGGATGAGCTTCGTATTCAAGTCAAACTCATGTTTGACTCGAACATCGTGTTCGATCGTTCGTCAAAATACGAACAAATTGTGTTGTTCGCGCCAAATTTGAGTTACGCTTCACAGACCATAATTCACTGCGGTATCGCTGGCTGATGATTGGCCAAGCATCCACTATGACCCGCATGCTTGGCCAATCACAGCTTGCAAAAAACGTAGAGCCATAATTGGTCAAAGCCAGGGTGGCTTTGGCCAATTATGGCTCAGGGGGTTTAGTACATGGTAGTACATAGTAGATCGGCCTTGTGTAGTGTGTTGCGGTGGTTAAGAGAGGACAGAGAGAGTGTCATTTTTTGCAGGTAGATAGAGCAGGCAGGCAGGCAGGCTAGTCAGTTAATGTTACAGTGTGTAGAGGATATATATACTGTACATCCCAGGTGTTGTACATATATTTATACACTGTATAGTTTAGCTAGATCAGTTCTTCCTAATTTACTGGCAGGCAGGTGATTGTGCTAGCTGCAGTATTCTTACGTGGTTTATTGCCTGTTTCCTCTGTAGTTTGCACCTAAAGCTACTTGGTGTGTACTGGCCGTGTGCTCTGTAGTTTGCACCCAAAGCTACTTGGTGTGTACTGGCCGTGTGCTCTGTAGTTTGCACCTAAAGATTCAGGAGCAGTGATTTTAATGATGCTTAAATAAAAAAAAAAATGAAAAATTCCTTTAAATACTGTACCTGCTGGGTGTCTATAGTATGCCTGTGAAAACGTCTTTGAGAACCCGGTTCTTGCCCGAGGGAACATGTATCAATGGAAAAAAGTTTTAAAAATGGTAGTTTTTTCAGGAGTCCTTTTAAAACTTTTTTTCCATTGATACATGTTCCCTGGGGCAAGACCCGGGATCTCAAAGACGTTTTCACAGGCATACTATAGACACCCAGCAGGTACAATATTTAAAGGAATATTTCATTTTTTTATTTTTTTATTTAAGCATCATTAAAATCACTGCTCCTGAAAAAACGACAGTTTTTAAAACTTTTTTTCCATTGATACATGTTCCCTGGGGCAAGACCCGGGTTCTCAAAGACGTTTTACAACAATAACTTGCATATTAGGCTTTAAAATGAGCACTTTTGAATTCGAACGTTCGACTCCCATAGACGTCAATGGGGTTCCAAATATTTGCGCGAACGTTCGGTCCGTTCGAAGGTTCTGGTGCGAACCGAACGGGGGGGGGTGTTCGGCTCATCCCTAATATCAAGCTGTTTTACAATGAGCTGGTGTGGATATCTTTAGCTGCTTTCAATCTCATATGCATAGTCCTTGGTGCAGAGATGCCATCCTATATTCCCATACCTCATACAGAGGGTGATTGGACGTAGTGGCCAATTCCTCATCGTTTCCCTACAACCATCTGGTAGTGCCAGGTCTCCCTGACCCCACAGTTCCTAAGTGCCCTAATCCTAATTTTTGGAAAGGAAGGTGCCCAAAGAAAGGAGCTGAACATCCCATGTTCCCACCGGAAACCCACACAGGAGCATTGCATAGATAATATAGAAAAACTGGTTGGGCCTTTATTTTTAGGAAATTTACCCTGCCCATGAGAGATGGGCAAATTTCTCCAGGCTTTAATTTTACATTTTAAAAAGGTAATAAGAGGCAGAAGATAAGAGCATGACTTTTACACCTAAATAGGTAAACTGGGACACCCACTGGAAGCGCATATTGGGGTGTGCAAGAGTTCGAGTCCAGGGGCAAAATGGAAGATTTAAACCAATTCATCGTAAACCCAGTACACTGCAAATTGATCCATAATATGGAATACAGCTTCAATGGAAGGGCCAGAGTCCCTAAGAAACAACAAAAGATCATCAGCAGAAAATGCCACACATTCTCTAATACCCCCAACCTTTAAGGCACCATCCCCAAGGGAGGATCAAATAGCTACAACCAAGGGTTCCATAACAAGAGCAAATAAAAAGGGGTATAGAGGACAGTCCTGCCTAGTTCCCCGACCTATGAGAAAAAAACTAGAGAAGGAATGACCTATTTTGAGGGCTATTTGAGGTCTGCTATGGAGCAAAGAAATCCAAGCCCTGCAATTAGGATCAAAGGCCATTAAGTCAAGCACCATGAGTAGGTAGCCCCAGTCAACAGAATCAAAAGTCTTGGCTATATCCAAGGACACTACGACCCTTGTGCCTGGGTTAAAATGGTTAATTGGGAAAATGAGAAAATATTCAGCATAAATTCAGAGGACTTATAAGGCTTAAAGCCAGTCTGGTCAATATTTACCAGGGCAGGGAGTACCTAATGATACTATAGTGGCTAAGATTTTTGTTAGTATTTTCAAATCATCATTTAATAGGGCTATGGGCCAATAGGAAGAACATGAGGTGGAATCCTTACCGGGCTTAAGAATGAGGACTACATGGGCCTTAAGCATGGAGGAGGATAGAATCCGTTGATCAAAACAATAGGCATACAGGGACTAAAGCCTAGGGATAAGGACCTCTAGATTTTGCTTGTACCATTCTATTGGGAACCCATCCGGGCCCGGACTTTATGTGATGGAAAGAATGGATAGCTGCTTCATCTTCTAAAGCTGTGATATCTGCCTCAAGCAAAGTTCTGTCACTGAATTATAAGGCCTTCTCAATATAGTGAGGAATAGGAGAATACAGGGATTTGTAATATTGGACAAATGTGTCAAGAATGGTAGCAGGGTCCGTGGTCAACTGAACCATATCCAGACACAGGGGATATTAGATATTGCTCATCTGACAACAGCATAGCAAGAAGCTTGCAGTTTTTATTCATCCTAGCAAACAAAGATTCAGCCCTGCACCTACAAGTAGTATGGGTAAGATCAGTCAGATGTAAGGACAGTAATCAGCTGGTCTCCAAAAGAAACAAGTAAGCGTCATCAGTAGGAAGCATAAGCCTGTTCACAACTCAGCTCTTGCTCCTGCAAGGCTTACAGATGGGTTTCATGATAAATGTGGGCAACATTAATGGCTAAAATATATTGCCCCACATAACTGCCTTGAAGATGTCCCACACTGCATGTTTAGAGGCTGGATTGGAATTATCTGACCAGAATGTAGACATAGGGGTTTCAAACTGAGAGATCACACTACAGTATTTTTTTTACCTTTAATCTAATAGGGTATCAGTCTAATTTGTCAGTGTGATAAATACTATAACCTTATTTAATGTTTAGAATTTAAATAATCTGTAATACAAACGTTTTATAAATATATTTTACATTTGCATTGTTTAAAAGATAATCTGACATTCATTTTAATCATTTTAATGAATAAGACTACATTTTGTTTGAAGCATCCATAATAAGTAAACTCATTTTGGGAAGTGACACCCAGATATGATTCTGTTAGGAAGGCCAAATATAATTTGCTCATAAAAGCATGCAGTTTTCTGTTTTAAATACATTATAATGTAATTTCAATGTCAGTACATTCTTAGATGCATAATTTCTTGTATATCTCAGTATCTTGTTTAAACCATGGATTGTATTAATTGCAGAAAAATAACCTACATGTTATACCCTAGCTCCCTCTTCTGTAGAATAAAGAGATTTAACTAAAATGACATTCGAGCTTGCAGTGTAGTGATTCACTGTAACAGGACCAATTAATATAAACTCTTGACATGTTGTACATTGACTAAAAAGTGTAAAACAATATTTATAAATAACATTAGAAAATGTGTAAGTTAAATATGTTAGGAGGAGAGATTGACTATGATATACTGCACATACAAATTTTTTATAACATGTTGCTAAGTAATAAGAATGTATTTTAAAAAGTAATACTGTACATAAAATATGATTGTATTTAAAACAATGTGCATTTATGCACTACAGTTATGAAATTGGACCCAAAATTATATAAGTTGAAATGTGAATGTAATACAATTTAGGAATTAAAAAATTAAGAGGGTGTTGACTTTAACCACTTTTTAGGCTGGACTGTTTAACCCCCTTCCCAAATTAATTTAATATAATTTTTGAGACAGATGGAGCTTTATTTTGGTGGTATTTAATCACCGCCGTTTTTTTTTAAATTTATTTTGTATATGGTATAAAATTTACATACAGGGCCGTCTTACTGAGCGGGCACCCTTGGGCACGTCCACCTGGGGCCCCATCAGAGCCGGACAAATAGCACTAGCTGGGGGAGTGTCAGTTGGTGTGCTCGAGGTGCGCTAAATGAGTACGTCGTCCGCTCTATAGGAGGAAAGAAGTGATGGAGCTTGGTAGGGTGCATTTATTCCTGGCCATTCTCGGGTGTGCTGCGGATGTTCTGCGAGCGGAGGAAGGTGTTTCTGGTGCTGTGGAGCTGTACCCTGCCAAACATATCAGCTAACTAAGGCTCTCCACAGCACCAGAAACACCTTCCTCTGCTCGCGGAACATCCGGAGCACACCCGGGAATGGCCAGGAAACCCGTAGTTCAAACTAGCTTCTCCTCTCCTCCCCCTCCTTTCATGGCTGCTGAGCCGCTCTATCCTCACTGCTCAATGTGCAGTGACAAGTGGCTCGGGAGGTGTGGCCGCCCTGGAAGGGATCCCCACGCTGCTCCGTCCCGTTCCCTCCAGCATGACACACATCCCTTCTCCCACCACTTTCTACCTGCATGTGTGCCGCTACGTCTCTGAAGGGGATGAGGGGGTGGGAAGATTAAGGAGCCAAAGAGAGCCCCCGGGGACCATTCAAGTAAGTGAGCACTGTGACCAGACCCCCTTCTCCCCCTCCTTCCTCCCCCCTTCCTTCTCTACCACTTCCTTCTCTCCCCCTCTTCCTTCCCCCCCTCCTTCTCTCCCACCTTCCTTCTCCCCCTTCCTTCTCTCCCCCTTCCTTCTCTTCCCCTTCCTTCTCCACCTTTTCCTTCTCCCTCTCCTTCTCTACCCCCTTCCTTCTCCCCCCTCTTTCTCCCCCCTTCCTTCTCCCCCTCTTCCTTCTCCCTCTCCTTCTCCCCCTCCTTCTCCCCCCTTCCTTCTCCCCCCTCTTCCTTCTCCCTCTCCTTCTCTCCCCCTCCTTCTCAAAGTTAGTCAGGTTGAAAAACATAAAAGAAATAAAATAATAATATCGTACAATCACATATACCCAGTTCTATACCCACAGTTGATCCAGAGGAAGGCAAAAAAAACCAGCAGAGCATGATTTGCTACAAAATAAAAAATTCCTTCCTGATCCCCCATGAGGCAATCAGATATTCTCTGGATCAACTTTACCTATAAATGTTAGTACTCAGTTATTTTATGTACATTTAGGAAAGAATCCAGGCCTTTCTTAAAGCACTTTACTGAGCTGGCCAGAACCACCTCTGCAGGGAATCTATTCCACATTTTCACAGCTCTTACTGTAAAGAAACCTTTCCGTATTTGGAGGTGAAATCTCTTTTCCTCTAGAGGTAAAGAGTGCCCCCTTGTCCTCCTTGTAACTCAACACCAAGTTCACTATATGGACCTCTTATATATTTGTACATGTTGATCATATCTCCCCTTATTCTCCTCTTCTTAAGAGTGAATAAATTAATTTCCTCTAATCTTTCCTCATAGCTGAGCTCCTCCATGCCTCTTATCAGTTTGGTTGCCCTTCTCTGCACTTTCTCCAGTTCCCCGATATCCTTCTTGAGAACTGGAGCCGAAAACTGAACTGCATATTCCAGATGAGGTCTTACTAATGATTTGTACAGGGGCAAAATTATTGTGTTTATACATGTGCAATTCGTTTTGTTTCTAATTCGTTTTTTTATGAAAATTCGGAAATTCGTTAATTACGAATTTTCGTATTCACAAATTTTTTATTTACGAATTTTCGTATTTCCGAAAAATTCGAATTTACGAATTTACGAATTTTCGTATTTCCGAAAATTTGAATTTACGAATTTTCGTATTTTCGAAAATTCGTATTTACGAATTTACGAAAATTCATATTTACGAATTTTCGTATTTACGAATTTCGGAAATTCGGATTTTCGGAAATTCGGAAATACGAAAATTTTTCGGATTTTTTAATTTTCGAAATTCCGAAGTTTCGAATTTTTCAATTTTCGAATTTTCGAATTTTTCAATTTTTGGATTTTTCAATTTTCGAATTTTTCAATTTTCGAATTTTTCGATTTTCGAATTTTTCAATTTTCGAATTTTCGTATTTACGAATTTCGTATTTACGAAAAACTAAAAAATTTCGGATTTTTCAAATTTCGAAATTCCGAATTTTCGAATTTTTCAATTTTCGAATTTTTCAATTATCGAATTTTCGCATTTTTCAATTTTCGTATTTTTCGAATTTTTCAATTTTCTAATTTTTCAATTTTCGAATTTTTCAATTTTCGAATTTTCGAATTTTTCAATTTTCGAATTTTTCAATTTTCGAATTTTTCAATTTTCGTATTTCGTATTTCCGAATTTTCGGATTTCGAAATTTTTCACTTTTCGTATTTCCGAATTTTCGAATTTTTCAATTTTCGAAATTTCGATTTTCGAATTTTTCAAATTTCGATTTTCGATTTTCGAATTTTTCAAATTTCGAATTTTGAAATTTTTCAATTTTCGAAATTTCGAGTCTTTTATTTTTCAATTTTCGAAATTCGTAAATACGAATATTCGGAAATACGAAAATTCGGAAATTCGGAAATTGAAAAATTCGAAATTTGAATTTTTTTTTCAATTTTCGATTTTTTCAATTTACGAATTTCGTATTTACGAAAAACTAAAAAATTTCGGATTTTTCAATTTTCGAAATTCCGAATTTTCTAATTTTTCAATTTTCGAATTTTTCAATTTTCCAATTTTTCAATTTTTCAATTTTCGAATTTTTCAATTTTCGAATTTTCGAATTTTTCAATTATCGAATTTTCGCATTTTTCAATTTTCGTATTTTTCGAATTTTTCAATCTTCGAATTTTTCAATTTTTCAATTTTCGAATTTTCGTGTTTTTCAATTTTCGAATTTTTCAATTTTCGAATTTTTCACTTTTCATATTTCGAATTTCCGAATTTTCGGATTTCGAAATTTTTCACTTTTCGTATTTCCGAATTTTTCAATTTTCGAAATTTCGATTTTCGAATTTTTCAAATTTCGAATTTTCGTATTTCCGAAGTTTCGTATTTCGAATTTTGAAATTTTTCAATGTTCGAAATTTCGAGTTTTTTATTTTTCAATTTTCGAAATTCGTAAATACGAATATTCGGAAATACGAAAATTCGAAAATTCGGAAATTGAAAAATTCGAAATTTGAATTTTTTTTTTCAATTTTCGATTTTTTTAATTTTCGAATTTCGAATTTTTCAATTTTCGAAATTCGGAAATGGAAAAATTCGAAATTTGAAACTTTTTCAATTTTTGAACTTAGATTTTTTAAATTTTCGAAATTCGGAAATACGAAAATTTTTCACATTTCGAATTTTCGTATTTCCGAATTTCGAAAATTTAAAGAAATCGAAGTTCAAAAATTTAAAAATGTTTCAATTTCCGAATTTTGAATTTTCGTATTTCCGAATTTTCGTATTTCCGAATTTTCGTATTTCCGAATTTTCGTATTTCCGAATTTCGAAAATTCGAAATTGAAAAATTTGAAAATCGAAATTTCGAAAATAGAAAAGTTCTAAAATAGAAATTTTAGAATTTTTCAAATTTCGAATTTTTCAATTTTAGAATTTTAGAATTTTTCACTTTTCAAATTTCGAATTTTTCAAATTTCGAATTTTCGTATTTCCGAATTTCGAAAATTGAAAAATTCGAAAATTGAAAAAATCGAAAATTTAAAAAAATGTTTCAAATTTCGAATTTTTCAATTTTCGAAATTTCGAATTTCGAATTTTTCAATTTTCGAAATTTGGAAATTTGGGGCCAAATTCTCAAAAAGCTGTGCAAATTTAGTATTACCTAACTTATGTTTTATTTTTCAATTTTCGAAATTCGTAAATACGAATATTCGGAAATACGAAAATTCGAAAATTCGGAAATTGAAAAATTCGAAATTTGAATTTTTTTTTTCAATTTTCGATTTTTTTAATTTTCGAATTTCGAATTTTTCAATTTTCGAAATTCGGAAATACGAAAATTCTAAAATTGAAAAATTCGAAAAATTCTAAAATTTCGATTTTCGAATTTTTCAATTTTCGAATTTCGAATTTTTCCATTTCGAATTTTCGAAATTTCGGAAATACGAAAATTCGAAATTCGGAAATGGAAAAATTCGAAATTTGAAACTTTTTCAATTTTTGAACTTCGATTTTTTAAATTTTCGAAATTCGGAAATACGAAAAATTTTCACATTTCGAATTTTCGTATTTCCGAATTTCGAAAATTTTAAGAAATCGAAGTTCAAAAATTTAAAAATGTTTCAAATTTCGAATTTTTCAATTTCCGAATTTTGAATTTTCGTATTTCCGAATTTTCGTATTTCCGAATTTTCGTATTTCCGAATTTCGAAAATTCGAAATTGAAAAATTTGAAAATCGAAATTTCGAAAATAGAAAAGTTCTAAAATAGAAATTTTAGAATTTTTCAAATTTCGAATTTTTCAATTTTAGAATTTTTCACTTTTCCAATTTCGAATTTTTCAGATTTCGAATTTTTCAAATTTCGAATTTTCAAATTTCGAATTTTTCAAATTTCGAATTTTTCAAATTTCGAATTTTCGTATTTCCGAATTTCGAAAATTGAAAAATTCGAAAATTGAAAAAATCGAAAATTTAAAAAAATGTTTCAAATTTCGAATTTTTCAATTTTCGAAATTTCGAATTTTGAATTTTTCAATTTTCGAAATTTGGAAATTTGGGGCCAAATTCTCAAAAAGCTGTGCAAATTTAGTATTACCTAACTTATGTCATTTAAGTTACGGTGCCCTAAGTTGGTGTCGTAAGTGCCGTATCCACAGCGCATTTGTGCACAAAATTGCGCCATCCTTAACCTAAGTTCCAAGGCGTAAGGCGTGGTTATGGCAAGTGGGAATGAAGTGGGCGTGCTTCATTGTAATGAGCCGTGACCCCATGCAAATGAAGGGCCGGCCGTACTGCGCATGCGCGCACGAATCTGGACCTCACTGGGCATGTGCAGAACTTTGCTCGGCGCAATCAGTGAGATAGGTAAAAGGCCAAGCGTACTTAGTTTGAGGATCGCCCTGAGTCTAAATAGCCCCAGTCAAACACACTTCTATTGCAAAAGTATTTCCCTGTGTTCCCTTCCTAAAGCAAGTTGCTTCTGCTTTGAACGTTTGTCAGTGTTTGTTGGTAAGATTTGTTTGTGAGAAAAGTTGTTGAGGAGTTGGAGAGTATAGTTGGTGTTTGTTTTTGATAATTTGTTATTTGTTTTGATTGTTTGCCTGTTTGTTTTTGATAAGTGTTTCTTTTTTGGTGTGTGATTGTTTTTTGTTTCCCTTTTTTGCCTGTTTGTTTTTGAATTTATAGTAGCTGTCTGTTTTTTTTTTTTTTTGCTTGTTTTTCTTTTCTTTGTTGTGTGTGTGTATTGTTGATTGTTTTTTGGGTGAGTTTCCTGTTGCTGGGTGTTGTCTGTCATGGCCCCCAAGCGCAGGAAGCTAAATTTTACAGTGGCAGAGAAGCATATTCTTGCTCAGGGCATCATAAAATATGGGCGCTTTCTCCATGGCCCTGAGAGCCACAACACCACCCCGGCCAGGAGGAAGGAGATCCTTAAAAAGATCACCGATCGGATCAATGCGGCGGGGGCGGGAGACCAGGACCATCGCTGGAGTTAAAAAAAAAATCAATGATTTGAAGAGCGTGTCCCGGAACAAGCTGGCAACGCTGCATGCCCATACCAGGGGCACTGGAGGAGGGGGACCCTGCCCAGTCAGGATGAGTGAGGAGGAATGGGCAGTGGCCCAGTGTTTCCACCCACAGCAGGTGGTGGGCCTGCCTGGCTTTGACTCTGATCCTCTTATGAGGACAGGTAATTTTTTTAATTTTCTATCTGGTGATTAGCATGTGTGGGTGGGGGAAGGGAAGATGTGCCAAGTGTGTGGATCCACCAACCTGTGATTGTTTTGTGTCCTCCCCAGATGGCCAGGAGGTTGCAGCCCCATCAGCCCAGGAGGTTGCTGGGTCATCAGCCCAGGAGGTGGCAGCCCCATCAGCCCAGGAGGTTGCTGGGTCATCAGCCCAGGAGGTGGCAGCCCCATCAGGGCAGGAGGTGGCAGCCCCATCAGGGCAGGAGGTGGCAGCCCCATCAGGGCAGGAGGTGGCAGCCCCATCAGGGCAGGAGGTGGCAGCCCCATCAGGTCAGGAGGTGGCAGCCCCATCAGGGCAGGAGGTTGCTGGCCCATCAGGGCAGGAGGTTGCTGGCCCATCAGTGCAGGCTGCTGCACCACCCCCAAGACAGGCTGATGCAGAGTCCCAAGAAGGGCAGGATTCGCCATGGGAGGGGAGTGCCCACAACTCCCCTAATTTGGATGTTGAGTGGGAGGAGGATGAGGGGGAGGAAGATGAGAATATTGATATTGGCCAGCAAATCCTGATGGGCCAAGATATGACCTTTGAGTCATCCCCTGAGGGAACCCCAGAGGCACACAGCAGTCAGGCCACCATCATGGGTGGCCCCTCCCAATCCTCCTCCAACATGCAGCAGCACCCATGGGTCACTCCAACCCCTCCTCCAAGGCCACAAGCCTCAGGGGCAAGTAGGAGGCCGACCCCGGAAACCAGGGGGGGGGTTTGTGCGTCTGCCGGTCAGTCTGTTGAGGGACAATGCCCGGGAGACCCGCAGTCTGGCTGAACTAAAAAAATCTATGAGCAAGGTGGAGCACAGCCTGGGTTTAATGAGGGAGTCACTGGGTGACGTGGCCACCAACTCAGTGGGGGTCATCACGTGTTTGTGGGACCTGAAAAACGCAACAACAGGCGTGGCCCAGGAGGTGACTGCCCTCACCCAGGCTGTGCAGGCCAATACCCGGGCTGTGCAGGCCAATACCCGGGCTGGCCAGGCTAATACGGCTGACATTACTGCCTGTCTGACAAGGATAGCCGTGGCCTTGGAGGGCAGGCCAGCAGGAGGACAGACACCAGGGGAGGCTCCTTCTTCCCCTGCACAGACCCCCCCCATGAAAATACTCCCTCCCCTGCACAGACCCCCCCCCCCCATGAAAATACTCCCTCCCCTGCACAGACCCCCCCGTGAAGATCCCCCAGTCGGCCGTGGCCGTCCCCGTGGCCGTGGCCGTGCCCGTGCCCGTGGGCAGCCCAGAAGGAGCACTCGGCAACATCATTAAGTTGCAGGGGTACTTTTGATTTTTTTTTTTTTATACTGTACTTATGATTTGGTTTATGTGTGTGAATGATGTGTGAATGTGGGGGGGTGGCATTCCTGAAAACATAAGGGGGTCACCCTCAGTTTTGGTGGATTAGGGATCCCCAGGACCAGGGAGAAGTCATCCTAGGTTCCTGAATGGTGTATGAATGCACAGTGACATAATTGGAGCCGTGGCGGGGCGTTACTGCTCCCAAGTACCAAAGGGGGGGGGGGTACTTGGATCTAATCCAATTCGATGTGCATGTGATGTGTCTGTGCTAGGGACCACAGTGACATGCATTCATGCATTCTCATTGTGAGATAATTAATGTGCGTTTTGTATCAAAAAAGACATTCTCATTGACATATAAGTAATGTGCATTTTATGTGCAAAGAAAATGTTTAAAGGTCACATAATCTCTGTGATTTTTTCTTGGCAAAGCAAAAAAATAAAGATAATTAGGGTCCATTTACTGGGCAAAGATGCCTTCAGCCAGTTGTCTCCTTATTGCCTGGCCCTCAGCAGACCGGGTAGAGGTGTTTGGGGGGGGGATTGCCTGGGTGGGGGGTTAGGTCAGGACATATCTCAACATGCAGGCCCCTTCTCTGAGCAAAATTATGGAGGATGCAACATGCCCCAATAATTTGACAGACAAAGTCTGGGGAATACAAGAGTGTACCCCCAGTCTTGTCAAGGCATCTGAATCTGGACTTGAGAAGGCCAAATGTCCGCTCTACTATTGACCGGGTCTGGATGTGCACCTCATTGAATTTCCGTTCTCCGGGTGTTTGGGGGTTCCTAAAGGGGGTCATCAGGTGGGGTCCCAATGCATATCCAGAGTCACCTGTAAGGGAAAAGACAGGAGGATATTAGTCATGCATGTGCCCCTTGTGATGTCTGCATCATGGGGGGGGCATACCTGACACCAATGTCACTCACCAATCAGCCAGCTGTCTCCATACACATTCTGCTCCAAGTCTTGGTAGATCTTGGTCTGCCGTAGAATGAAGCTGTCGTGGCACGACCCTGGAAACTTGGCACAAACGTGCCAGATGAGGCCATGGGCATCTACAATCATCTGGACGTTGATGGAATGCCACCCTTTTCTGTTTCTGAACAGGTGTTCAGTTTCATGGGGGGGCTGTAGTGCCACATGGGTGCAGTCTATCGCCCCGATGGTCCTTGGGAAGCCAGCAATGCTGTAAAAGTCAGTCATGGCTTGCAGACGCTGCTCCTCCTGGGTGGGCTTCAAAAATTGATTGGTCATGCGCTGCAGTATGGCAGGGACCACCTGATGGACACATCGGCTCATTGTCGACTGCACCATCCCAGCCAGACCTCCAGATGCACGCTGGAATGAGCCACTGGATAAAAAATGGAGGGTTGCCATCACTTTATGTAGAGGTGTCAGGGCATGGGAGCGTCTGGTTGGGGTGATAAGATCCTCCTGAAGTAGTTGGGTGATCTCCAGGATGGCTTCCCTATCAAACCTGTAGTTGCCATACACCTCATAATCTGGCATTTGAAACAGATCACGCCGTGGCCGATAAACTCTCGCCTGTGCCCTCATCCTCCTCCTCTGTGCCCTCCTCCTCCTTTGTGCCTGTAAGGCGGCAAGTGCCGTCAGAATCATTAATGCCCCTGGCATTTTTAAAGACAGATCCTTCTCAACTATAGCTCTAGTCACTACCTACAGCAAACCCTTCCACGGCATGTGTAAAATTAGGGCTGCTTTTATAATGTGGAAATTTAGTCAGGGAAACTAACAGGTGCGCACAGGGCGGAAAATACGCCACACACTTAATTTTGAGAATCGCCCTAACTCCCTCATTTGCATCTTTGCCTATCAAAAACAGCGGCGAGACTAGCGTAATTTGCGCCCGGGGATGCGCAGGTGTAACTATTTTAGGTAGGACTGAAAATACGGAAATCTGTGCTTAACTCGTTTTGAAGATCGGGCGCAAAGATACGCGCCGTGTAAATTTAGAAAACTTGAGTTAAGTCCGCGTATCTCTTTTGAGAATTTGGCCCTTGGTATTTCCGAATTTTCGTATTTGCGAATATTTTTGTATTTCCGAATTTTCGTATTTCGAAATTTCGAAAATTGAAAAATAAAAA
This sequence comes from Rana temporaria, assembly GCF_905171775.1. Taxonomy (NCBI): domain Eukaryota; kingdom Metazoa; phylum Chordata; class Amphibia; order Anura; family Ranidae; genus Rana; species Rana temporaria. Next base: position 294,186,555 of record NC_053491.1, on the reverse strand, counting down.
ACTCGAAATTTCGAAATTCGAAATTTCGAAAACTGAAAAATTCGAAATTCCGAAAATTGAAAAATTTGAAATTCGAAAATTTCCGAATTTCCGAAAATTATTTTTTTTTTTCGTTTCATTCGTTTTTTTCGTTTCATTCGTTTTTTTTCGTTTCATTCGTTTTTTCCGTTTTTTGCTTTTTCGGAAATCCTAAAATTTCCAGAATTTACGAATTTACGAAAAAAGCAAAAAAACTATTTTCTTTTTTCGAAATTTCAGAATTTCCGAAAATATAAAAAAAAGAATGAAACAAAAACGGAAAATAAAAAAAACGAAAATAACATAAACGAAAAAAACGATTTTTTTTGGCAGTGCACATGTCTAAAAATTATATGTCTCTTTCTGGAGTCCATACCTCTCTTAATACAAGAAAGGACTTTGCTCGCTTTGGAAACCACAGCTTGGCATTGCATGTAATTTTCCTTCTCGCCCCCTCCTCCTCCCTATCCTTCTATCCTCTCTTCCTTTTTCCTTCCCCTTTCTTCTCCCCCCACCCTTCTCCCTCCCCATCCTTCTCCCCCTCCACCCACCCCCTCCTTCTCCCCTTTCCTTCTCCCCCTTCCTTCTCTCCCCTCTTCCTTCTCTCCCCCTCCTCCCCCCGCCTTCTCTCCCCCCTTATTCCCCCCCCTTCCAGACATGCTGAATCTGGTGGCAGGTGACAATGGCAAGTAACACGCTGAATCTGGTGACAGTGGCAAGTGACCCACTGAATCTGCTGGCAGGTGATGGTGGCAAGTGACATGCTGAATTTGGTGGCAAGTGACACGCTGAATCTGGTGGCAGGGGATGGTGGCAAGTGACACGCTGAATCTGGTGGCAGGTGACGGGTGGCAAGTGACAGGCTGAATTTTGTGGCAGGCGACAGTGGCAAGTGACACGCTGAATCTGGTGGCAGGGGACGGGTGGCAGGTGACACATTGAATCTGGTGACAGGTGACGATGGCAAGTGACACGCTGAATTTTGTGGCAAGTGACATGCTGAATCTGGTGACAGGGGATGGGTGGCAATTGACATGCTGAATTTGTTGACAGGTGACGGTGGCAAGTGACACACTGAATTTGGTGGCAAGTGACACGCTGAATCTGGTGGCAGGGGATGGGTGGCAAGTGACAGGCTGAATCTGGTGGCAGGTGGCAAGTGACATGCTGAATTTGGTGGCAGGTGACACGCTGAATTTGGTGGCAGGGGACGGGTGGCAATTGACATGCTGAATTTGTTGACAGGTGACGGTGGCAAGTGACACACTGAATTTGGTGGCAAGTGACACGCTGAATCTGGTGGCAGGGGATGGGTGGCAAGTGACAGGCTGAATCTGGTGGCAGGTGGCAAGTGACATGCTGAATTTGGTGGCAGATGACACGCTGAATTTGGTGGCAGGGGACGGGTGGCAATTGACATGCTGAATTTGTTGACAGGTGACGGTGGCAAGTGACACACTGAATTTGGTGGCCAGTGACACGCTGAATCTGGTGGCAGGGGACGGTGGCAAGTGACACGCTGTAAAGTTGAAATATTGTACTTCCATTCTTGAGAGTAGGTGCGAACATTGGGGCAGGCTTGTAGGAGCCCCATAGCATTACTTTGCCCAGGGGCCCATGATGCTATTAAGATGGCCCTGGTTACATAGTTACATAGTATGTGAAGTTGAAAAAAGACATCAAGTCCAACCTGTGTGTGCAACCTGTGTTATGTCAGTATTATACTGTATGTTGTGGTCGTTCAGGTGCCTATCTAAGCATTTATTGAAATTATCGATGCTCCCAGCTGAAACCACTGCCTGTGGAAGAGAATTTCACAGCCTTACCGTTCTTAGGCCTCGTACAGACGACCGGACAGTCCGCTGAAAACGGTCCGCCGGACCGTTTTCAGCGGACATGTCCGGCCGGAGATTTCTGTATGATGACTGTACACACCATCATACAGAAATTGGCGCGTACACGATACGCGGTGACGAGGCCGCGCCGTCGCCGCGACGATGACGCGGCGACGTGCGCGCCCCTGGAAGTTCAATGCTTCCACGCATGCGCCAAAGTCATTCGACGCATGCGAGGGATGGCGGCCGCTCGAACATGTACGGTGAGTCTGTATAGACGACCGAACATGTCCGACGGACAGGATTCCAGCGGACATGTTTCTTAGCATGCTAAGAAACATTTGTCCGCTGCAAAACGGTCGGCTGGACAAATGTCCGCTGGAAACCTGTCCAGTCGGCCGTACACACGACCGAACATGTCTGCTGAAACTGGTCCACGGACCAGTTTCAGCACACATGTTCGGTCGTGTGTACGGGGCCTTACAGTAAATAACCCACTACTCAGTTTAAGGTTAAACCATTTATTTTCTAATTTTAGTGAATGGCCGCATGTCTTTTTAAATTCCCTTGCATGGAAAAGTTTTATCCCTATTATGGGATCACTAGTACAGTATTTGTACATTGAAATTATATCCCCTCTCAAGCGTCTCTTCTCCAGAGAGAATAAGTTCAGTGCTCGTAAATCTTTCCTCAAGGTCCTCCAGTCTCTTTATTAGCTTTGTTGCCCTTCTCTGGAGTATATCCAGTTCCAGTGCATCCTTCCTAAAGGACTGGTGCCCAGAACTGTATGGCATTACCCCAGGTGCAGCCGGACCAGAGTCTTGTAGAGTGGGAGAATTATCGTTTTATCTTTGGAGTTAATCCCCTTTTAAATCCCCTTTTAAATGCATGTCATTATTATGTTTGATTTGCTTGCAGCAGCTTGGCATTGCCATTTGAGCCTGTCATCTATTGGACCCCCAGGTGCTTTTCCATCCTAGATTCCCCAGAGGTTCTGCCTTTAGTGAGTAAATTGCATTCATATTTTGGCCTCCCAAACGCATTATTTTACATTTTTCTACATTAAATCTCATTTGTCATGTAGTTGCCCACCACATTAATTTCCCCTTGCAAGGTTTCCACATCCTGCGGAGAAATTATTGTCCTGCTTAGCTTAGGGTCGTCTGCAAATACTGAGATTGAGCTGCTTATCTCATCCTCCAGGTCGTTTATGAATAAATTAAATAGGATTGGTCCCAAGACATAACCCTGGGGGACCCAGCTTTCAACACCGACCAATCCGAGTACTCCCTATTTATCACTAACCTCTGAACTCGCCCATGTAGCCAGTTTTCAATCCTTGCACTTACTCTATGGTCCATGCTGACAGACCTTAGTTTGTACAGTAAACGTTTATTGGGAACTGTATCTAAGGCCTTTCCAAAATCCAGATACACCACGTCCACGCGCCTTCCTTTATCTAGATGGCAGCTCTCCTCCTCATAGAAGGTTAATAGGTTGGTTTGGCAAGAACGATTCTTCATGAATCCATGCTGATTTCTGCTAATTAGGGATTCGAACATTATGGGATGTTCGCACCAAATTCAAGTGGCGCATCACGCGCCATAATGCACTGTGACATCGCAGTGCATTGCTGTTTGATGATTGGCCAAGCACCATCACAGCGCCGTCAGCAAAGAGAGCCATTATTGGCCAAAGGCAGGGTGCCTTTGGCCAATTATGGCTCAGGGGGTTAAGTCAACACCCCACACTATATAAGACCGCCTGCAAGTCGGCCCTGTGTAGTGTGTTGCTGCCATTAAACGAGAGAGAGTGTCATTTAGGTTGAACTGGCAGGCAGATTATCCAGTGAGCTGCAGTGTATTTAGTATATATATATATATATATATATATATATATATATATATATATATATATATATATATATATATATATATATATATATATATATATACATCCAGGCATACATATGTATATATATATATATATATATATATATATATATACATATATATATATATATATATACATATATATATTCACACACCCACACTGTTCCTGGTGTACTTTTTCTAATATACTTCAGGCAGGCAGGTGACTCAGTGAGCTGCAGTGTCTCGTGTATATATATATATATATATATATATATATATATATATATATATATATATATATATATATATATATATATATATATATATATATATATATTGTGAGGGTATGCAAGGTGAGATACATGATAATCGCTATATTTTACCTCACATTCGTTCCACTGTAAGGGACTGAACCAGAATGTGGCCCGGTTTTATTCAGCCTCTGTGGCAGGCTGGGTTCCGGTCTGGATGTTCTGGTCCACTGGAGTCCACACTCAGCTGGACGTTAAAAGACCAGGAAGAGAGCAAAGCAGGGCTCTGGCTGGAGACTCAGAAAGGAACCTGACTGAGAGGAGCTCTGTGTGTTGGATATAAAGGTTTGCTTTACTGCATGTTTTGTGGGTGACGGGGACCAGCCCCGGACTGTATAGAGAGGAGACTATTTGTTTAGTTTAGCGCCGAACGGCAAGGATTTAATTTACTGTTTTGTTAATTTTTTTTATCAACGCTCCTGTAAATAAACCTGGCATCTGCCAGATTTTAAAGAAAGTGCCCACTGTCATTCAGAAAAGGTGATCCCCACAAGCTAATCTCCCACATGTGGTGGAGAATGCGGTCACTTTCTGAAGATGGAGAAAATGTTAAAGGCCCTGCTACAGGCCAATGCAGCTCAGCGGGAAACCAACCGCCAAGTGGCAGCACAACAGGCAGCACAACAGATGACCGCTGCAACACAACAGGTGGCCCAGCAGGAGATGAGATGAACCAGAAATTCGCACAGGCCGCTGTAGCACAACATGCAGCACAACAGGAGACCGCTGCAGCACAACAGGTGGCCCAGCAGGAGATGTAACGCCAAATCGCAGAGGCCGCTGCAGTACAACAGGCGGCCCAGCAGGAGATGAACTGGTAGTCTGCAGAGGCTCTGCTAGAACTAAAAAAGAGGCCCGCACCTCCTGGGCCAGTGGATGCAAAGATGGTAGGTGCATCCTACCACCTACAGAAAATGATGATGTCGAGGCATACCTTGCGACTTTTGAGAGAGTTGCTGTACGCGAAGGATGGCTAAAAGAGCAGTGGGCGGGTCTCTTGGCCCCATTTCTAACAGGAGAACCTCAAAAGGCCTATTTTAATCTAGAACCAAATAAGGCCCAGGACTACGAGACTCTAAAGACAGAGATAGTCGCACGCTTGGGTGTCACCATAGCATTCCGGGCCCAGCAATTGCATCAGTGTTCCTACTCCAGCAACAAGCCATACTGTTCACAAATGTTTGACCTTGTCCACCTCACCAGGAAGTGGTTGCAGCCAGAGACCTTGACAGGCCCTCAGATCGTGGAGCGTGTGGTAATGAACTGGTATCTGCGTGCACTCCCTGCTGCTCTGAGGAAGTGGGTCAGACAGGGGGACCCCAAAACTGCAGCCCAACTGGTGGACCTAGTGGAGAGGTACAGTGCTACTGAGGACTTGGTGAATATATCTACGCCTAACTTTGGTGTGTCTAGGGGTGCAAGATCTCCCAGCGGTTCTGGTAAGACTGCTCCGGGGTTCAAGAGCTTGGGGAAATTTGATAAGAATGTTGTTACAGCTGATGAGACTGTGGGTCCTAGACCTGAAGACTGGCCAAAGAAGCCAGGAAGGTCTTTGGGACCATTAAGAGGACTGGAGGTAGAACATATACAATGTTTTCGTTGCCATGCATTAGGGGATATTGCTGCAAACTGTCCTATAAATGATGAACCTATGCAATGCGATTATGCTATTTGAAAAGACGCATTTATCTGTTTGCACAGGTCGCATGTACTGCATCATGTCAGAGTTGCATTGAAAAACAGATGTGTGTTATTTTAGTGGATAGAAAACCACTGACAGCCCTGCTAGACTCTGGTAGTGTGGTAACCCTAGTAAGGAATGATTCTGTAAACCCCACAAAATGACACCCCAGTACTATTGGGGTAATTTGCATCCATGTGGACACTCGAGACTACCAGACAGCAGTGGTTAAGGTTGATACCCCTTGGGCAGTGTAACACATTCAGTGGTGGTGGTACCTTCACTGCTTCGTGAAACTTTAGTGGGAAGAGATTTTCCCAATTTTTGGAATTTATGGGAAAGCAAAGGCAGGCTGGAAGATAGACACCCCCCCCCCCTGCTGGGGGAGCACGGGAACTCTCACCAGACCCTTTTGCCAAAGGAAAGGGGATGCTGTTGGTGGGATCGAGGAAGCCGGAGATCCTCTTCCTTCCCCTGTCATTGCTGGGGAGCCAGAGGACCTGAAAGCTAGCTCCCAGCCTGAGGGTAACGAAAAGGAGACCCCCTCTGACCCTGACATTGAGAGTAGCCAAAATGTGCTACCTGACTTAGAGGTCAGGAGGGAGGATTTCTGTACCAAGAAACTGGGAGAGACCACCCTCATGAGAGCCAGGGAAAACATTAAGATGTTGGATGGGGAACCAGTGAATCCTAATTGGGGGGTGTCTTACCCATACATGGCCATTAAAAAAAGTATTGTATCAAGTCAAAAAACATGGAGAGGACGAGGTAGAACAGCCACTAGTTCCCAAACCCTTCCGCAGGGTGGTGCTAGACCTGGCCCATGGTCATGTGATGGGGGGACATCTCGGTGTTGAAAAAAACAGGGAGAGAATCACCCAGAGATTTTTCTGGCTCGGGTTGCATGCAGATGTGAAGGAGTTCTGCAAATTGTGCCTCGGGTGCCAAATGTCGGCACCGTCACCCAATTTTTGCAGCCTGCTTGTCCCTCTACCAATAATCAAGGTCCCCTTTGAGAGGATTGGCATGGATCTAGTGGGGCCGGTTGTGAAATCTGCCTGGGGTCAGCAGCATATTCTGGTAATCCTGGACTATGTGACGCGCTATCCTGAGGTGATACCCTTGCGCAATACTTCCGCTGAGACTATCGCCAAAGGGGTTGGTCCAGGTGTTTAGTCGAGTGAGGATCACAAAAGAGACCTTAACTGATCAAGACACCCCATTTATGTCCAGGGTTACTAAGGAACTTTGTAAGTTATACAAAATCTCCCATCTTCTTACCTCTGTCCCCAAGTGGATGGTCTGGTTGAAAGATTTAATAAAACTTTGAAAAGTATGCTGAAAAAGGTGGTCGACAAAGATGAGAGAGACTGGGATTTTTTGCTACCATATCTCATGTTTGTGTCATGATCTGTGTCATGACTCTGGTCACCTGCTGGTGGCACTGTTCTCTTCAGTAACAGGGGTGCAGTTCTGGTGGCCTCCAGCAGGTGTCGCCCAATACAGATTTGCACAGGTATTTAAGCCCGCCCTAAACTGGAGTTCAGGGCTTCAGTATTTTGCTTGTCAGCCTGTTCCCTGCCTGACCTGTTAGCTGTTGCCCATCTGTTCCTGCTTCGCTCCCTGCCCTGGACCCTGTCGCTTATTGACCCCGGCTTGTAGTTTGGACTTTGCTGCTCTCTCCTATCCTTGACCCCTGGCTTGGACCTCAGACTTGCTTATGTCTTATCCCTGCATTACCTGCTTAGTGGTTTTTGGTTGCTGTGTCACGCTTGCTTTCATTGATTGTTTTTCACGTGTGCTTTTACTTAATAAACATATATATTTTTTCACTATCTTGGTGCCTGTTTCCATTAGTGCAGCCCATTGACCTGTTACTCAGTACTCGGATGCCTGCGTGGGCATCCCCTGACATAATACTGAAGCCATATACACAGGTCGGCTGCACTTGGGAAATTGGCTCTGGGCATTTGCTTTTATAAAAATGCATCTAGAAGATATTGTGTACCTGTCACTCTTGGCAACAGATGACAGAGATTTCTGCTATCAGGAACTAAGTGAATACACTAGTGAGCAGTTGTTGGAATGTATCCGTATGGCTCATGTTTTTATTGATCATGGCAGTGTTTTGTTTGATGATGTGCAGCCATTGATTCGGATCTGCACAGAGTTGGCTCAGTCTGATGCTGCTAATGGACGTGATGATTACACACCTCCTTTTAGTGCAGCTCAGGTAGAGTCTTTGGTGTGGCTGTTGGAGGATGATTCAGCCTTTTTTCATGAGCAGTACTCAGCTTGTCCTCAACAGGTGATTGCAGCATGCATTAATTCTGTGCAGTCTCTGGTCAGACAAGCCGTGTGCAAACCTGATTTTGTACAGCCATTATTACAAGCTTGGTCCAGTTTGTTGTACTCAGCCCCTGTCAGCTCCCAACCATCCATTTCTAGTTACCAACCTGCTGGGATGTCTTTTTCTTTACCCCCAATTCCCACTTTTGCTGAACAATACACCCTGCTAACAACAAAGTACCAGTCCTCTGTTTCCTCCTGCTGCACTTACCCTGCCTTTAACCCTTCTGCTGCTTCTCAACTGCCTCCATTTGTTCCACCAAAATCCTCTTCAAGGTCGGAACCTTCTGTTTCACCACCCCTCCGCTCTTCACCCCTACCAACTGTATCCATTACCTCCAACCCTATACCCATATGCAAACCCTCAGTGGTGAAACCAAAGAAGAAGAAGAAAAAGTTTTTTCCAACCCACTCGATCCTGCCACTAACCCAATCTGCATCCACTTCAGCCAACCTGCTTCAGTCTGTTCCAGTGCCACCTGCCCAGCCTGTTCCAGTGCCACCTGCCCAGCCTGTTCCAGTGCCATCTGTTCAGCCTGTTCCAGTGCCATCTGTTCAGCCTGTTCCAGTGCCGTCTGTTCAGCCTGTTCCAGTGCCGTCTGTTCAGCCTGTTCCAGTGCCGTCTGCTCAGCCTGTTCCAGTGCCGTCTGCTCAGCCTGTTCCAGTGCCGTCTGCTCAGCCTGTTCCAGTGCCATCGGCTCAGCCTGTTCCAGTACCAGTTGCCCAGCCTGTTGTGCCAGTTGCCCAGTTTGTTTTGCCAGTCGCCCAGCCTGACGTGTCAGTTGCCCAGCCTGACGTGCCAGTTGCCCAGCCTGACGTGCCAGTTGCCCAGCCTGACGTGCCAGTTGCCAAGTTTGTTGTGCCAGTTGCCCAGCCTGACGTGCCAGTTGCCCAGCCTGACGTGCCAGTTGCCAAGTTTGTTGTGCCAGTTGTCCAGCCTGACGTGCCAGTTTCCCAGCCTGACGTGCCAGTTGCCAAGTTTGTTGTGCCAGTTGCCCAGCCTGACGTGCCAGTTGCCCAGCCTGACGTGCCAGTTGCCCAGCCTGACGTGCCAGTTGCCCAGCCTGACGTGCCAGTTGCCAAGTTTGTTGTGCCAGTTGCCCAGCCTGACGTGCCAGTTGCCCAGCCTGACGTGCCAGTTGCCAAGTTTGTTGTGCCAGTTGTCCAGCCTGACGTGCCAGTTGCCCAGCCTGACGTGCCAGTTGCCAAGTTTGTTGTGCCAGTTGCCCAGCCTGACGTGCCAGTTGCCCAGCCTGACGTGCCAGTTGCCCAGCCTGACGTGCCAGTTACATAGTTACATAGTTAGTCAGGTTGAAAAAAGACACAAGTCCATCCAGTTCAACCACAAAAAACAAAATAAAAAAACACAGTAAAATCCTATACACCCAACTTCATACCCAGAGTTGATCCAGAGGAAGGCAAAAAACCCCAGCGGAGCATGATCCAATTTGCTACAGCAGGGGAAAAAATTCCTTCCTGATCCCCCGAGAGGCAATCGGATTTACCCTGGATCAACTTTACCTACAAATCTTAGTACTCAGTTATATTCTGTACATTTAGGAAAGAATCCAGACCTTTCTTAAAGCAATCTACTGATCTGGCCAGAACCACCTCTGGAGGGAGTCTGTTCCACATTTTCACAGCTCTTACTGTGAAAAAACCTTTCCGTATTTGGAGGTGAAATCTCTTTTCCTCTAGACGTAAAGAGTGCCCCCTTGTCCTCAGTGATGACCGTAAAGTGAATAACTCAACACCAAGTTCACTGTATGGACCTCTTATATATTTGTACATGTTGATCATATCCCCCCTTATTCTCCTCTTCTCAAGAGTGAATAAATCTAGTTCCTCTAATCTTTCCTCATAGCTGAGCTCCTCCATGCCTCTTATCAATTTGGTTGCTCTTCTCTGCACTTTCTCCAGTTCTCCTATATCCTTTTTGAGAACTGGTGCCCAAAACTGAACTGCATATTCCAGATGAGGTCTTACTAATGATTTGTACAGGGGCAAAATTATATCTCTGTCTCTGGAGTCCATACCTCTCTTAATACAAGAAAGGACTTTGCTCGCTTTGGAAACCGCAGCTTGGCATTGCATGCCATTATTGAGCTTATGATCAACTAAAACCCCCAGATCTTTCTCCACTACAGACCCCCCCAGTTGTACTCCCCCTAGTATGTATGATGCATGCATATTCTTAGCCCCCAAGTGCATAACTTTACATTTATCTACATTAAACCTCATCTGCCACTTAGTCGCCCAATCAGACAGAGCATTGAGGTCGGCTTGTAAATTGGAGACATCCTGTAAGGACGTTATTCCACTGCATAGCTTGGTGTCATCTGCAAAGACAGAAATGTTACTTTTGATCTCAGACCCAATATCATTTATAAATATATTGAAAAGTAAGGGTCCCAGCACTGAACCTTGGGGTACACCACTGATAACATTGGACCATTCAGAGTAAGAATCATTAACCACGACTCTCTGAATTCTGGCTTTCAGACAGTTTTCTATCCATTTACAAACTGATATATCCAATCCTGTAGACCTTACCTTACACATGAGCTGTGTGTGCGGAACTGTATCGAACGCTTTTGCAAAATCCAAATATATCACGTCCACAGCCACGCCTCTGTCCAGGGTTTTACTTACCTCTTCATAAAAGGAAATCAGGTTTGTCTGACAACTTCTGTCTTTCATGAATCCATGTTGACTGCTGCTTAAATAGTTTTTTTCCAGCAAGAACTCCATGTGGTCTTTTATTAAACGTTCCAGTATCTTCCCAACTATAGAAGTTAAACTAACAGGTCTATAGTTACTTGGTAAAGACTTTGTTCCCTTTTTAAATATGGGCACCACATTGGCCCTGCGCCAATCCAGTGGTACTATTCCTGTCTTTAATGAGTCCCTAAATATTAGATACAGTGGCTTTGAAATGACAGAGCTCAACTCACCTAGGATCCGTGGATGGATGCCATCAGGTCCAGGTGCTTTATCCACCTTTATTCTGTCTAAATATTTCTGGACCATATCACTTTTGAGCCATTGTGGATTTGGGGCTGTGTCACTCCCACCCCCATTTTGGACATGAGCTCCCCCATGCTCCATTGTATACACAGAGCTGAAGAAAACATTTAATAAATTTGCCTTCTCTTTGTCCCCAGTCACCCACTCTAGATTATTTTGTAAGGGGCCTACATGCTCAGACTTCACCTTTTTACTATTAATATATTTAAAGAATTTTTTGGGGTTTGTCCTACTATCTTTTGCAATCTGTCGTTCGTTTTGAATTTTTGCATCCTTGATTTCCTTTTTGCATATCCTGTTATATTCTTTGTAACATTTAAACAACACTAGTGTTCCTTCATTTTTATATTTTTTAAAAGCTACTTTCTTATTGTTTATAGCTTTTTTAACTTTGACCGTGAGCCACATAGGTTTTATTTTTAGCCTTTTAAACTTATTGCCCATGGGAACATACTTTGCAGTGAGGTTCCACACAGTCTTTTTGAAGAATTCCCATTTCTGTTCTGTGTTCATATGTGCCAATAGTCCCTCCCAGTCCAAGTCCTGGAGAGCAGCCCTCATCCTTGGAAAATTTGCTCTCTTAAAATTTAGTGTTTTAATATTTCCTGTATGTATTTCTTGCTTATAGTTAACATTAAATGAAATCATGTTATGATCACTGCTACCCAGGTGTTCCTTTATCTGAACATTAGTAATAAGCTCTGCATGGTTTGAGATTATCAGGTCCAACAGAGCATCATTCCTAGTTGGGGCCTCAATAAACTGCACCATAAAATTGTCCTGCAATAGGTTTTTAAATTTTTGTCCTTTAACTGTCCCAGAAGTGCCATTAATCCAGTCAATTTCTGGGTAGTTAAAATCCCCCATTATTATCACCGTCCCAGACCTTGCAGCCCTTTCCATCTGTGCAAGGAGCTGAGTCTCCACCTCCTCATTAACATTGGGTGGTTTATAACAAACTCCAATGATTAATTTTGAACTACGCACATCTGTATGCAGTTCCACCCATAATGCTTCAGCCTCATCACACGCTCCATCAACCAGGTTCTCTTTCACGCTTGCTTTGAGGTCACTTCTCACATAGAGACAGACCCCTCCACCTTTCCTTTTTACCCTGTCTTTCCGAAAGAGAGCATAGCCAGGAATATTAATAGCCCAGTCATGTGAGGATTGAAGCCAAGTTTCAGCAATACCGATTACATCATAGCTCTCCTCATGCATCAGAGCTTCCAGCTCACCTGTTTTGCTTGGCAGACTTCTGGCATTGGTGAACAAACACTTAAATGTATTGTTACATTTTTCTCTGGTGTTTTTCATATAATTTATAGTAGTACAAATGGCACTATTATTTCCAATGGCTGTTTGCAACCTGGGAACTTTCTTGTCACCTGCCATAACCCTCCCCCCATCTATCCCCATTCCACTCTCCATTAATGTCTGACCACTAACTGACCTGTCTGCTCGATGTAATTCTAATTCACCCTCCCCCCTCAATCCTAGTTTAAATACTCCTCCAGCATTCCCATAAACCTCTCCCCCAGCACAGCAGACCCCCTTCCATTCAAGTGCAAACCGTCTTTAGCATATAGGCTGCACCCCAATGAAAAGTCAGCCCAGTGCTCTAGAAACCCAAATCCCTCCTTCCTACACCAGGTCTTTAGCCATGCATTCAGCTCTCTAATCTCCCCCTGCCTTTCCTGTGTTGCGCATGGCACAGGCAATATTTCAGAGAATATCACCTTGGAGGTCCTTCCCTTCATCTTGCAGCCTAGTTCTTTAAATTGATTCTTAAGGAGCCTCCACCTTCCATGTATACTGTCATTGGTTCCAACGTGGACCAAGACAGCTGGGTCATGCCCAGCCCCTCCCAGTAATTTATCCACCCGGTCCACCACATGCCGAACCCTGGCACCAGGGAGACAGCAAACCATTCGGTTGAAGCGATCCTGGCGACAAATTATTCTATCAGTCCTTCTGATTATAGAATCCCCTATTACCACCAACTGTCTAGGCCTACCTGCACTCCCCTCCCCACCTCTACTAGATGGGTTGCTCTCCCGGCTGTTAGGGGTAGCAGTAACATCTAGGGCTGCCACCTCTGTGTTTGCCACCTCCACATCATCACCCAACTTGGCAAATTTGTTTTGATGCACAAATACAGGACTGGCCTTCCCTTTCTTCACGCCCCTTCCACTCCCTCTAACTGCATTAACCCATCTCCCTATCTGATAATCCTGACTTTCCCCTCCACCCTCCACATCAACCTTACTGACCACTTGCTCAGCGAGCAGAGGACCCCTTTCAAGGTTGTCATTTCTACCCAGTGTTGCAACTTGCTCCTCCAGATCTCTAATACGAGCTTCCAGAAGGGCAACCTGCTCACATCTGTCACAGCGGTATCCATCTTGGAGCTGTTGCACCAATTTTGCATACATGTGACACACTGTGCACTGAGCAAAACCTTCAACCCTGCTAGCACTCATTTCCCAGTTACAATATAATTACTTGTATGAAGATTAAGATAATACTTACAGTTTTAGAAGACTCGTGTCTTAACTCTTGTTTTAAACTCCTGGTTATTAACTCTCCACTTGTAATCAAAAATTCCACTTCTGATCAGAAATTCCACACCAGATCTTAGCAAGGAGCCAGCTCTTATGGAGTTTTTACAGACACTTATATACTCACCTGTTAACAATTAGACACTCCCCTGTTAACAATTAAACACTCCCCTGTTAACAATTAGACACTCCCCTGTTAACAATTAAACACTCCCCTAAATTAGCAGAAAGGAAAAAAAAAGCTGTTTAAAAAGTGTCAGAGAAAAAAAGACAAACAATTGAACACTTGCAGCAGAAACAGTTAAAAGCAGCTAAAAGCAAATCCTGGTTATTAACTCTCCACTTGTAATCAAAAATTCCACTTCTGATCAGAAATTCCACACCAGATCTTAGCAAGGAGCCAGCTCTTATGGAGTTTTTACAGACACTTATATACTCACCTGTTAACAATTAGACACTCCCCTGTTAACAATTAAACACTCCCCTAAATTAGCAGAAAGGAAAAAAAAAGCTGTTTAAAAAGTGTCAGAGAAAAAAAGACAAACAATTGAACACTTGCAGCAGAAACAGTTAAAAGCAGCTAAAAGCAAATCCTGGTTATTAACTCTCCAGTTGCCAAGTTTGTTGTGCCAGTTGCCCAGCCTGACGTGCCAGTTGCCCAGCCTGACGTGCCAGTTGCCCAGCCTGACGTGCCAGTTGCCCAGCCTGACGTGCCAGTTGCCCAGTTTGTTGTGCCAGTTGCCCAGCCTGACGTGCCAGTTGCCCAGCCTGACGTGCCAGTTGCCCAGCCTGACGTGCCAGTTGCCAAGTTTGTCGTGCCAGTTGCCCAGCCTGACGTGCCAGTTGCCCAGCCTGACGTGCCAGTTGCCAAGTTTGTTGTGCCAGTTGCCCAGCCTGACGTGCCAGTTGCCAAGTTTGTTGTGCCAGTTGCCCAGCCTGACGTGCCAGTTGCCCAGCCTGACGTGCCAGTTGCCCAGTTTGTTGTGCCAGTTGCCCAGCCTGACGTGCCAGTTGCCCAGCCTGACGTGCCAGTTGCCCAGCCTGACGTGCCAGTTGCCAAGTTTGTCGTGCCAGTTGCCCAGCCTGACGTGCCAGTTGCCCAGCCTGACGTTGCAATGCCAACATACCAACTTGTTGAGCCCCTGTCTGCAGCCCAGCCGGAGGTGTTCCTGTCTGCTGCCTAGCCGGAGGTGTTCCTGTCTGCTGCCCAGCCGGAGGTGTTCCTGTCTGCTGCCCAGCCGGAGGTGTTCCTGTCTGCTGCCCAGCCGGAGGTGTTCCTGTCTGCTGCCCAGCCGGAGGTGTTCCTGTCTGCTGCCCAGCCGGAGGTGTTCCTGTCTTCTGCCCAGCCGGAGTTGTTCCTGTTTGCTGCCCAGCCGGAGGTGTTCCTGTCTGCTGCCCAGCCGGAGGTGTTCCTGTCTGCTGCCCAGCCGGAGGTGTTCCTGTCTGCTGCCCAGCCGGAGGTGTTCCTGTCTGCTGCCCAGCCGGAGGGGTTCCTGTCTGCTGCCCAGCCGGAGGGGTTCCTGTCTGCTGCCCAGCCGGAGGGGTTCCTGTCTACTGCCCAGCCTGATTTGCCACCGTCTGCTGATCTGCCACCATCTGCGGCCCAGTCTGGCGGCCTGGTTCCTATTGTCCACCCCGACGTCCTGGGTACGGGCTCCCAGCCTGACGTGCCTGACTTTCAGTTCGATGTGTCACTTTCCCAGCCTAATGACCCTAAATTCGCTGCCTGGCCTGTTTCCACCTCTAGATACCAACTTCCAGACCCTGGTGGTGGTAGGATGCAGGTTCCGTTTCCGGACTTGGGGGGCTGGTCTCCCAATGGGCTAAAGGGCTGGGACCGAAGGACTATTTGGGACTCTTCTGCATCCACATGCACTACCAGGGCAAGGAAAGAATGGGGTGTCCAGAGGCCACCCCTTGGGGGGGGGGAACTGTCATGATCTGTGTCATGACTCTGGTCACCTGCTGGTGGCACTGTTCTCTTCAGTAACAGGGGTGCAGTTCTGGTGGCCTCCAGCAGGTGTCGCCCAATACAGATTTGCACAGGTATTTAAGCCCGCCCTAAACTGGAGTTCAGGGCTTCAGTATTTTGCTTGTCAGCCTGTTCCCTGCCTGACCTGTTAGCTGTTGCCCATCTGTTCCTGCTTCGCTCCCTGCCCTGGACCCTGTCGCTTATTGACCCCGGCTTGTAGTTTGGACTTTGCTGCTCTCTCCTATCCTTGACCCCTGGCTTGGACCTCAGACTTGCTTATGTCTTATCCCTGCATTACCTGCTTAGTGGTTTTTGGTTGCTGTGTCACGCTTGCTTTCATTGATTGTTTTTCACGTGTGCTTTTACTTAATAAACATATATATTTTTTCACTATCTTGGTGCCTGTTTCCATTAGTGCAGCCCATTGACCTGTTACTCAGTACTCGGATGCCTGCGTGGGCATCCCCTGACAGTTTGCCATACGTAAGGTTTCTGCAGGCATCCACAGGCTATTCTCCCATTGAGCTTTTGTATAGAAGGCATCCCAGGGGACTTCTAGATGTCGCCATGTGGGAAGGAGAGGCCACCCCATATAGAAGCATCATAAAGCATGTCTCCTTGATGCAGGATTGAATCGCAGCTGTCCTGCCCCTGGTACGAGAACATATAGAGCAAGCCCAGGAAGCCCAGAGGAGGGTTTATGATCGGGGTGCCAAGGTCTGTACTTTCAGCCCCAGGGAAAGAATGTTGGTACTAGTTCCCACAGTGGAAAGTAAGTTCCTGCCCAAGTGGCAGGGTCCCTTTGAGGTTGTCGAAAGGGTGGGGGAGGTTATACAAAGTCTACCAACCAGGGAAAAGGAAACCACACCAAAGTTATCATGTGAATCTCCTAAAGCCCTGGAAGGACAGAGAGACTTGGCCGCATCCCAACCTCCAATAGACCGGGTCTGACGTCCTGACGTCCCCATAACAGATTCCCTATCCGTTTCACAACAAAATGACGTTAGGGCTTACCCTGACTGACCAATGTTGCATGACATAGTGACGGAACCAGGGGTCCGGGTAAATGTAAAGCCATATAGAATCCCAGAGGCCAGGCGAGAGTTGGACGTGAAAGAAGAGTCCCACAGTGAGTGGTCGAGCCCCATAGTGCTGGTCCTAAAACCTGATGGCACTAACAGGTTTTGTAATGACTTTAGGAAACTCAAAAGTGTGTCCAAGTTCGATGCTTACCCGATGCCTTGCGTTGACAAACTCGTGGACAGGTTGGGACAGGCTCGCTACATAACAACACTAGACCTAACAAAATGCTATTGGCAAATACTGCTAACTGAATCGGCCAAAGAGAAGACTGCCTTTTCCACTTCTGAGGGCTTGTTTCAGTACAAGCAGATGTTTTTGGTCTCCATGGAGCACCTGCATTGTTCCAGCGAATGATGGAGAAAACTTTGAGACCAAATCGCTTGTATGTGGCTGCTTACTTGAACGATGTGGTCATCCACAGCCCAGATTGGGAATCGCACCTGCCTCAAGTACAGGCAGTGGTACATTCCCTGAGGAAGGCAGGTCTCACGGCCAATCCCAAAAAATGTGCCATAGGCCTGGAGGAGGCCAAATACCTTGGGTATGTTATTGGCCCGGGACTGGTCAAGCCTCAGACCAATAAGGTTGAGGCAATTAAAAAGTGTCCCCAATCAGTGAACAAAAAGCAAGTTCGGGCCTTACTGGGCATTAAGGGGTATTACAGATGGTTTATACCCAACTTTGCCACCATTGCCGCCCCTCTGACTGACCTAACAAATGGTAGAGGGTCGGTCATGGTTAAATGGAATCCTAAAGCCGAGGAGGCATTTCAGAAATTAAAGAAAGACCGTTGTGTACTACCAGTTCTAGTGACTCCAGACTTCACAAAGGAGTTTGTAGTATAGACGGACGCCTCTGAGTTGGGCCTAGGGGCTGTACTATCACAGTACAGGGAGGGTGAGGATTACCCGGTGGTATACCTGAACAAACACGAAAATAACGATGCCATTGTCGAAAAGGAGTGTCTCGCTATTAAATGGGCCTTAGACTCCCTGAGGTATTACTTATTGGGGAGGTTATTAAAGCTGGTCACCGACCATGCTCCCCTAAAGTGGATGTGTGATAATAGGGAGAAAAATGGCAGCCTGACAAGGTGGTTCCTGGCTTTACAGCCCTTTAAATTTACAGTTTAGGCCGGGCAAGAACCAAAACAATGTAAATGCCCTCTCCCGCGTACACTGTACGCTTTGGTCAAGTGCTCAGCCACAGGGGCTTGAGTAGAGGGGGAGGATATGTGATGTATGCGAGGTGAGATACATGATAATCGCTATATTTCACCTCGCATTCATTCCACTGTAAGGGACTGAACTAGAATCCGGCCCTGTTTTTCCACCCTTTGTGGCAGGCTGAGTTCCGGTCTGGATGTTCTGTTCCACTTGAGTCCACACTCAGCTGGACGTTAAAAGACCAGGAAGAGAGCAAAGCAGGGCTCTTGGCTGGAGACTCAGAAAGGAAACTGACTGAGATGAGCTCTGTGTGTTTGATTTAAAGGTTTGCTTTACCGCATGTTTTATGGGTGACGGGGACCAGCCCAGCACTGTATAGATAGGAGACTATTTGTTTAGTTTAGCGCAGGATGGCAAGGATTTCATTTACTGTTTTGTGTATTTTTATTTGCAAACCTCCTGTAAATAAACCTGGCATCGCCAGATTTTAAAGAAAGTGCCCGTTTGCAGATTGTCATTTAGAAAAGGTGATCCCCATGAGCTAATCTCCCACTATATGCTGTAAGGGGTTAGCTCGGTAGCAGGGGTGTGTGACCCCCTGGATGGGTTCACTACACACTGAACGAAACAGAGAAACAGCTGAAGACGATTGAAAACAAAGGATTTGGTTTATTCTTCCATCTTGCTGGAAACAAGTGCAAGCATCCAAACAGCATAAACAAAATTAAACATAAAATAAACCCTGGCCACTTGGGGCGTCTACCTTCACCACACAGGAACCTATCTATGGAGTCTGGCACAGCCTACTGCTGAGCAGACACTGCTGGTCATACAGCAGTAAAACAAATAGTCTTTTTGATTTTTATCACACAGAAAAAATCAACAGCACCTCACCTCTTCAGAAGTATTTCTGTTCACTGCTCTCCTTCACTCAAAAAGCCTCAGGATTCAGCAATCAGTAGTAATCCTCTGGATTACTTATATAGGCCTTAATTGCCTCATTCTGAACAGCTGAAGTTTTCCAACGCCCTTAAACCTTTCTGGCTACTTCTGCAGCCGACGCCTGATAATAATTGGTGTATTGTCTAAACAAGGCAGAAATGTATCTCCCATCTGTGACAACACCCACAGATTTACCTGACTTCCTGTCACAATATACACACACACAGTCTCGTATATATCTAAATCCACTGTATCCAGTGTAGCTAGATCTGACAGCAGGCTGTTCCTGGTTTACTTTTTCTAATATACTGTCAGGCAGGCAGGAGATTCAGTGATCTGCAGTGCATTCAATATATATATACAGTCTCCTATATATATATATATATATATATATATATATCCACTGCATTCTAGTCTAGCCAAGCCTATATCTGACTGTAGGCCATTCCTGGTGTACTTGTTCAAATGCACTTTCAGGCAGGCAGGTGATTTAGTAATCTGCAGTGCATTAAATATATATACAGGCCCGGATTCACAAAGCACTTGAGCCGACGTATCTCAAGATACGCCGCGTAAGTGCAAATGTGCGCCGTTGTATCTGTGCGCCGCACCTACAAATTAAGATACGCATAAAAACAGGCTTCATCCCGCCGACGTAACTTGCCTACGCTGGCGTAGCGTGGGCGCATATTTAGGCTGGACGCATGTGGCGCTCCCATTGATTTTCTATTCAAATATGCAAATGAGGGAAATACGGCGATTCACGAACGTACGTGCGCCCGACGCAGGCTACGCAGGGTGCGTGTAAGTTGTACGTCCGACGTAAAGTTAAGCCCCATAAAGGAGGTGTAACCCAGCAGCAGACATGCAAAGGTCTGCACCAGGGAACACAAGCGGGCGTATTTTATTGAGTTTACGTTGGACGTGTGTGTGGCTGGGCATAGGTTACGTTAACGCCGTAGGCAGTGATCCGGCGTATTTTAGGCAGTTGTTCCGACGTGGTTATGAGCATGTGCAGAGGGATGCGTCCTCGTCTCGGCGCATGCGCAGTTGGTGATACGTATCTGTCTGGCGCTCGGCCCATCATTTGCATGGGGTCACGCCTCATTTGCATGGCTCACGCCCACTTCCACCTACGCCGACTTACGCCTTTGAAACCCAGAGCAGTTTTGGCAGCACTGGCTTTGTGAATTCCATGCTTGCCTCTCTTCGCTGCTTGGCGTAGCGTATATTATTTGCGCTACGGTGGCGTAATGTGTGCCGCTCTCTGTAAATCTGGGCCACAGTCTCCTACATATATATACATCCACTGCATTCTAGTCTAGCCAAGCCTATATCTGAGTGTAGGCCATTCCTGGTGTACATGTTCAAATACACTTTCAGGCAGGCAAGCAGGTGATTTAGTAAATTGCAGTGCATTAAATATATATACAGTCTCCTACATATATAAATATCCACTGCATTCTAGTCTAGCCAAGCCTATATCTGAGTGTAGGCCATTCCTGGTGTACGTGTTCAAATACACTTTCAGGCAGGCAGGCAGGTGATTTAGTGATCTGCAGTGCCCTAAATATATATACAGACTCCTACATATATATATCCACTGCATTCTAGTCTAGCCAAGCCTATATCTGACTGCAGGCCATTCCTGGTGTACTTTTTCTAGTAAACTTCAGGCAGTGTTTTGCTAATCCAATTTATAAGCATGTCTGGAAGGCCACCAATAAGAGGCAGACGCTCACAGGCCACTAAAAGAGAGCAAGCAGGCTCTGTGTCTACAGCCAACAGTGCTGGTTGTGGATACGGTGCATCCTCAGCATATGGCCGTGGAGCACTCTTGTTCTTTTTTTCGGCAGCTGGCCGTGTTGAGCCACAACATGCAGAAGAGTTGGTATAGTGGATAACAAAGCCATCCTCATCCTCCTCATCCTCTGTCACCCAGGCTCAGAGTATTTTGCCTGGCAATGCAGCTGCCAAAGCAGCCTATTCCATTGGCTCAATGTCATCAGTCACTCCTTCCCTAGCCCCACCATCATGCCCTGAAGAGTCTCCCGAACTGTTCGACCACAGTGTCGGGTACATGCTGCAGGAGGATGCGCAGCATTTTGAAGGCTTTGATCATGGTACCCAGGTTGAGGATGAAGGCAGTAACGTGAGCCCAGAGAGAGGGGGTGCCCAAGAAGGACAAGAAACTGGCAGTCATGTTCCCCCAGCTACAGCATACTGCCAAGTTTGCTTCAGTGACGAGAAGGGAGGGGATGATGAGGTCACTGACGTGGGTGCCTGATAGAAGAGAAGAGGTGTGAAGCATATGCTTCAGTGTAATTCTCCCTGCTTGTTTTAGTTATATTGTGTGTGTTAGAGGTAAAAAGGGTTCATGTGTTACAGGCTGATTGATATGTTAATGACCCTTCCTCAGCCAGCTCCCTAGTTCAAATGGTAATTGATTTATTGTGTGTGTGAAGGAGACCGGCCTTACTGTTTACAATGATTAGATAAGTGGCTCATGTTAATTATTCTGATTGCTTCATTGTGGTCAGGCTGTTACACCTAGTAATTAACTCCACTGATGTCCTTATCTAAAGAAAATGTGTTTTCAGAATCGGCTCCCAAAAGTCTGCCCATGATCTGTATGGAAGCCCCAGTGTGAGGGGGGCGGAGATTTGTCATTGTAACAGTTTTGGAAATTACATATAAGCTGTGTGTTATACTATTAAAGTCTGTCTGGTTCCAGCATTCAGCCTTGGCTCATGTGTGGATGATTCTGTGATGTTCTGTTATGGGAAGAAGGGACTGTTTGATGGGGATATCATACCAATACCGTCACAGGAGGCACATCTCCAACGAGGCAGGATGCTCTCCAGGGGCCAACTTAAGGGCAGCCACCCGACTGTATCACACCGCAGAGCTACGCATGTGCAGGGCTCTGCTGACTTCTCACATATTTTGAAAAGTTCTTTGGTGTGGGCCTTTTTTGACACGTGTGCAGCAGATCGCACCATTGCTGTTTGCAACATACGTGGCCAAAACAGCAGCTGCTTTGGCACCACATGCTTGACCAGACATACGTCGACCTCCCATGCAGTCTGTTGGTTACAGTACTTAAAAGACCCACACCAAAGAACAAGGCGGACCTCTCCTTGCTCCTCACCAGCTGGGATCTCCAACCCCACTATACCTTCAGTCCTCTCAGAAACCTGCACTGAGAGGAATGAAGTTGTAGATTTAGATGTCCCAAGCACTTACGGGCAATCTGCAAGCGGTACACCTAAATCCGATTGTAGCAGGCACATTTCCCTTCCCCCAGTTGCTGAACCGTCGAAATTCGGTCCCAGCCTTTCACATGCTCATCGTCTGAATGCTAGTTTGGCGAAATTACTAGCACTCCAACTGCTGCCTTTTCAGCTGGTAGACTCTGCCCCCTTTCGCGAATTTGTGGAATGTGCAGTACCTCAGTGGCAGGTTCCCAAACGCCATTTTTTTTTCACAGAAGGCCATTCCGGCTCTTTACCAGCATGTGGAAGGCAATGTCTTGGCCTCGTTGGACAGGGTGGTCAGCGGTAAGGTACATATTACTGCTGACTCAGGGTCCAGCAGGAAAGGACACAGCGCACTGGGTAACTCTGCTGGCAGCTGGGAAAGATGCAGGACAAGTTGCAGTATTGTTGGAGCTTGTTTCACCACCATGCCTCCAAAATGCTAGTAGTGGAGATTCTGCCACAGCTCTCTACTCCACCCCCACCTCTTCTTCTTTCTCTATGGCCTCTTCCTCTGCCGATTTGTTCACTGAACCAGCGGTGCTCCGTAGGCATTCAAGGGGCTACACAAGCACTCAGACAAAAATATGTCATGCGGTGCTTGAGTTGGTCTGCTTAGGGGACAGGAGCCACATTGGGGCAGAGGTTCTGTCAGTTCTGCAGGGGCAGGCCAGCTTCAGCTAGGAATGGTGGTTTGCGACAATGGCACCAACTCCTTTCAGCCCTCTGACAAGGACACTTGACCCATGTTCCCTGTTTGGCTCACATCCTTAATTTGGTGGTGCAGCGGTTCTTGTGCAAGTACCCGGGCTTACAGGATCTCCTGAGGCAGGCCAGGAAAGTCTGTGGGCATTTCCGCCTGTTATATAATGCAAGTGCTCGGCTGGCTGACCTTCAAAAGGAATGTAACCTGCCCAAGAACTGCCTCATCTGTGACATGCCCACCAGGTGGAACTCAACCTTGGAAATGTTGCAGCGGCTGCACATGCAGCAAAGGGCCATCAATGAGTACCTGTGTACGTATGGCACCAGGACAGGGTTAGGGGAGCTTGGCTTTTTTTCGCCATGCCAGTGGGTCATAATCAAGGATGCATGCACTGTCCTGTCACCATTTGAGGAGGCCATGAGGATGGTGAGCAGTGACAGTGCATGCATCAGTGATACTGTCCCTCTTGTCTTCCTGTTGGAGCACACACTGCATGGATTAATAGACAGGGCACTTGAGGCAGAACAGAGGGAGGAAGAGGAGGACTTCCTTACCTCTCAAGGCCCCCTTTATCCAGACAGTATTCCTGCGGGCCTGTTGATCACACAGGAAGAGGAGGAGGGGGATTGTGTCAGCATGGAGGTGGAGCCTAGCACTCTTCAAGGGATCGTTCTCAGTGCCCAGAAACCCATGGAGTTGTACGTGGCTGGGAGGAGGTGGCTGTGGATCATGTCATCCTAAGTGACCCAGAGGACTCTGGATCGAATGCCTCAGCAAACCTACGCAGCATGGCCTCCCTGATCCTGCAAAGCCTGCAAAAGGACCCTCGGATTTGTGGTATCAAGGAGAGGGATCATTACTGGCTGGCAACCCTTCTTGAACCACATTACAGCCTTCACAGAGGGAGTAGAGGATGAAACATCTTCGGGAGTGTGACTATCCTATTCCTCCTCAATGTTCATGTTGTTAGCTTCTAAGAACATTTTTGTTTCAGGGCACCACCACCAGTGCCTAAGGTCCAATTTTTCTGCCCCAGTTTAACAGGGGCGTGTAATTACAATTTTTGATCTAATATTTCACAGCAGAGACAATTCCTGCACCCACCAAGAGTATCTGTGAGGAGTTGCAGTGTTGTGGCACCACCACCACCACCAAAGGCACAATTTTTCGGCCCCTGTTTAACAGGGGCATGTAATTATATCAAGAATTGCAATATTTCATATTCCAGCGCCCACCAAGAGTAACTGTGAGGGCTTACAGTGTTCTGATACCACCAACACCTAAGGCCCAATTTTCTGCAGAATATATAAGGCAAGCTGTATAGTATATACAGGTGGTCCCCTACTTTCAAACATCTGACTTACAAATGACTCCTACTTACAAATGGAGGGAGACTACAGGAAGTGACAGGAAATCTACCCCTAGGAAGGGAAATTCTCTCCTGTAAGAGTTATTATGGGAAACAGGTGTCTCCACTAATTCTTTATCACCAATCCTTGTTTCCCTAACAACCCCAAATTTTCAAAATCCAATTGTCATTGGGACAGAAAGTGAGCTGAAATCTTCTAGAGCTACACTTACAAAATGTACCTGTTCCAAATTACAAACAGATTCAACTTAACAAACCTACAGTCCCTGTCTTGTTTGGACTGCTGTTTAGAGTATATAGGGCCTGGGGGCCCCACGCCTTTTATTTTTTTAATTTGGGTGTGGGGTTCCACTTAATATCCATACAAGACTCAAAGGGCCTGGTAATTGGCTGGGGGGCACCCATTTTTGTGCAGGAATTGTTCCTGGGAAACACGCACCACATTACAGGCATACTATAGACACCCCCCAGGTATGATATTTAACCACTTACCCCCCGGACCATATTGCTGCCCAAAGACCAGAGTACTTTTTGCGATTCGGGACTGCGCCGCTTTAACAGACAATTGCGCGGTCGTGCGACGTGGCTCCCAAACAAAATTGGCGTCCTTTTTTTCCCACAAATAGAGCTTTCTTTTGGTGGTATTTGATCACCTCTGCGTTTTTTATTTTTTGCGCTATAAACAAAAATAGAACGACAATTTTGAAAAAAATGAATATTTTTTACTTTTTGCTGTAATAAATATCCCCCAAAAATATATAAAAAAACATTTTTTTTCCTCAGTTTAGGCCGATACGTATTCTTCTACATATTTTTCGTAAAAAAAAATCGCAATAAGCGTTTATTGATTGGTTTGCGCAAAAGTTATAGCGTTTACAAAATAGGGGGTATTTTTATGGCATTTTTATTAATATTTTTTTTACTAGTAATGGCGGCGATCAGCGATTTTTTTTTCGGTATTGCGACATTATGGCGGACACTTCGGACATTTTTGACACATTTTTGGGACCATTGGCATTTTTATAGCGATCAGTGCTATAAAAATGCATTAGATTACTATAAAAATGCCACTGGCAGTGAAGGGGTTAACACTAGGGGGCGGGGAAGGGGTTAAGTATGCCTGGGTGTGTTCTTACTGTGGGGGGGGGGGGTGGCCTCACTAGGGGAAACACTGATCTTCTGTTCATAAATTGTATGAACAGAAAATCAGCATTTCCCCTGCTGACAGGAACGAGAGCTGTGTGTTTACACACACAGCTCCCGTTCCCCGCTCTGTACCGAGCGATCGCGTGTGCCCGGCGGCGATCGCGCCCGCCGGGCACAAGCACGGGAGTCGGGGGCGAGCGGGGGGCGCGCGCGCTCGCCTCCGGCGGCGCGCGTGCGCCCCTAGTGGCGGCTAAAAGGCAGGACGTCATAATACGTGATCTCGCCTAGGAGAGCCACCTTGTGGACGTATTATGACGGTGCGGCGACGGCAAGTGGTTAAAGGAATATTTCACTTTTATTTTTTCACTTTAAGCATTATTAAAATCACTGCTCCCAAAAATACTGCTGTTTTTAAAACTTTTTTTGCATTGATACATGTCCCCTGGGACAGGACCCGGGCCCCCAAACACTGTTTAGGTCAAAAACTTGCATATTAGCCTTTAAAATGTGCACTTTTGATTTTTGACGTTCGGGTCCCATAGGCTTTAACGGTGTTCGAATGTTCACGCAATCTTTTGGTCCGTTCGCATGTTCTGCCACGAAACAAACTGGTGGGGTGTTCGGATCATCCCTACTGCTAATGATATCATTTTTATTACTAAAATTTTGTATATAGTCCCTTATCATCCCCTCCAAGTGCTTTTTAAAATTTTAAAATTTTGGAGCTACATTGGCTTTTCTCCAATTTGCTAGTACCATTCCATGCACCATTCCATGCACAATATTATAATGAAAAAATATTTATTTCTACAACAAGATTAAAAACATGAATTGGAATGTATACAAATCTGTATGAAGACACCAATAATCAAGCATAGAAGCAGATGTCATCTTTCACCCAACGCGTTTCAAAGTAAACAACTTTTTTCATGGGTGTGTTAACCTCCCTGGCGGTAAACCCGAGCGTGACTCGGGGTGGATTTTTTATGCTATTATCGCTCGGGGTGGATGTGCAGAGTGTGCAGCGGCGTGCAGCGGCTTACCTTCTCGCTGGATCCACAGGCAAGTTACTTACCTTGTCCCTGGATCCAGCGATGCATCCCCGCTGTGTCCTCGCTCGATTCACAGTGTCCCCGTGTGCCGCCGATCTCCGTTCCCTGCGACGTTACGACGCACGAGGGCGGAGAACGGCGCCAAATTCAAAAAAGTAAACAAACACCTTACATACAGTATACTGTAATCTTATAGATTACAGTACTGTATGTAAAAAATACACACCCCCCTTGTCCCTAGTGGTCTGCCCAGTGCCCTACATGTACATTTATATAATAAAAACTGTTCTTTCTGCCTGAAAACTGTAGATTGTCCAAAAATGTCCCTTTATGTCAAAAATGGTTTTAGAGAAGCTAGAAAACAGCCATAATAAATTATAATCACTTGCAGAATTGTGCGATAGCGATTTGTGGGGAAATTCATCATAAAAAAATAAAAGTAATGACAGCGACAATTCTGCAACTGAGCAAATTTCAGTGATTTTGAGTTGATTACATTATTGAATAATTTTTATTGTAATTATATTATTATTTGTTATAATTATTTATAATTATTTATTATATTATAATTTATAATTCGAGATTTTCCTAGCTTGTGACGGAAAATATTAATTATATGAAGACAGGAGGCGAGTATCTTATGCATTATCTTTCTTTAATAATGCCCATAGCAGAAATACAGTAAACATTTATTGTAACTTAAAAAATTCAAAGAACTACCCTTCCCAGCAGTCCCTGGGCCAGTGTAGCCCCTCCCAGACCGTAGCCTATATAAGGGACTGTCTGAGGTAACCTATTCCTCTTTCTTCATGCGAATTTGTGTAAACAGGAACCGAAAGTTCAATTAGACATCTCCGCGGCTGCCGGGAACCTTCCGACCGGAACACAACATCCGAATCTGGAGGAAACGAAAGGACAAGGCCAACACGGACCAACTTCATCCGGACCAACTTCATCCCAACGGGGACTATAGGAAACCCAAACCATTCGGAGCCGACCGGTCAGTTGTCCTCAGGAACATGGACCAACGGATTCAGTCAACGGCATCCCGACTCCGGATCTGGAACGCAGTAGGAACCTCCATCTGCGGTGAACTAAACCCATGGATCGAAACGGACAGCAATCCCAACGGGGGTAGTGAAAACGAACTCCTGGGGCGTACCAGCCTCCGACTTGCAGGGTGCGTGGTTCATCAGTCTAGAACGAGAGAGAGACAACCTCGTGACAGGGTTGGGTTGGGAGGGAAGATACTTGCCTCCTGTCTTCATATAATTAATATTTTCCGTCACAAGCTAGGAAAATCTCGAATTATACATCAGACAGGCGGCTCATATCTTATGCAAGTTCAAAGCTATAACAATGCATATGACCAATAACAATCAAAATAATCCACAACACTGACATAGATATGTGTACCTCCTGTTCAAAGCGGGATTGGCGGAAAAGCGGTCGCTGACAACAGTCCGCCGCTATAGTAAGTCACAGAGGAAACCGGGAAGAGAGGATTAACGTAGAAAACGAGGAGTTGAAAGACTTGCGAAGATCGCAGCGAGGCTGTCAAGGACATATAAGTCTGTAGACAGCGGACCACATACAGTTGTGGATGTGCGGGGAAGAACGGGTAAAAAAACGATCGAAGTACCGTCTGGTCCAACGCACGACGGAAAAAGACTTGAGTCTCTGAGGCGAGGAATGACGCCTGGATATGTCCAAAGCCTTGACGTCTGACCCACGATGATGGAAATCAGACACAAGAAGACAGTAAGCTCGAAAGACAGTAACCTCAAAACAGAGTGTCAACGTCCCCCAGCCCGAGAACATGATCATGACCTTGGAAAAATCCCAAGTGTGCTGGTACATAGGGCGATTTAAACTTAACGCCTTCAAAATTGACACACCAACGGATCCAAAGAGTCCGCCAGATAATTGGCTATTACAGACCCTGGCACTTGAACGGGGTCGACCCGTCGTTGATCACACCATGTAACCCAGAGTCCCCAGGTAGATCGAGGTGCCGATCTAGTCCCGGGGCCCAGTCCAAGGCAGGGAATCCCTAGCTGTTCCCGAAAGGTCATAGTCTGTGACCGGAACCCCGATACTAACCATGTGAGGAGAGGTAGGATGTGCTTCGTGAGTAGAGGGTGCAGATCCCCGTTCGGACCAGCGAGGAGGTGGGGGGAATGAGGAAACAACCTGGGGAGTTCCACCGTCATCCTCAGAAGGAGGGGAAACCATGGCTGCGTCGGCCACCACGGAGTGAACCGCACGACTGATGCCCTCCGGCTCGCTAAGTGAAGGAGGACCCTGAGGGTCACCGGGAACAGGGGAACGCGTAATGTGTCCCCTGTGACCACGTTTGGTGGAGGCGGTCCACATGGTGCGCCTCCGGATCCGGACTCCGGTTGTAAGAGCGCGGAAACTGGTGGTTGATACGGGGAACGAACAGGTCCATAGAGAAGGATCCGCAAAGTGAGCGAGGATCAGGGACCCTGACCGGAGCGGTCGCCAATCGTTGGAATCGGTCAGGTAACGAGAATCCAATCTGCCACCCTATAGGGATAGTCTGTGGCATATCCCGCAATCGGGACGATGTTGCATTCCAGGCAGAAGTGCCCGAAGTCTTACTAGATCCGCTAGGATTCTGGATCAGGGGCCCACCAACCTACCGGACTGCGGGTACGTTGTCCGAACGCAATAGCACACAGCAGATGGACGTGCGTGGCAACAGACTTCCGATGGCAAAAAAGGCCGTCAGG
Organism: Rana temporaria; assembly: GCF_905171775.1. NCBI lineage: Eukaryota > Metazoa > Chordata > Amphibia > Anura > Ranidae > Rana > Rana temporaria. The sequence goes on along the minus strand of NC_053491.1, from coordinate 294,157,450 downwards.
GGTGTACGTGTTGATGTGCAGCCGAGGGTTCTCTGCGGACCACATCCTACCGGAGGACGAGGGACTGCACCGAGCACCCCAGCCGAGGCGGCTGGTATCCGACCCTATGACGAAATCCGGTGAGGAGTTGAAAATGTCTCGCCGTTCCGTTTGACGGCATGACGTAACCACTACCGTAGGTCCACCATGGCTTCACTTAGTTTGTATAGCGAAGCCCCTAGCGAAGATGTAGAGTCTCGAGTCTCTGGAGGGTTCGACAGTGAAGAGGGGCTGGAGAGTGGCCTGGATTGACACCGGGAACAGGCCGACTAAGCGAGTCAGTCCGCGTAAGGACACCTGCTGCTGCCCAGCATGATACTGATGTCTTTGCGGATGGCGGCTAATTGGATATGGGTAGCTGAAGGATCGCTCGGTTGGTGTCCACCAAGAACCCCAAAAACTCTATCTCCTGAAATGGGGAGATAATAGGTGTTCGTGATCTATGAGGAGTCCCAGATCGCGAAGCGATCCGACCATCCAGGAGGCGTGTTCGCTCGCTAGGCGAGGGGAACCAGCCATTAGAAGTAGGTCGTTCAAGTAGATGTTCAACCTCACCCTTGTTCCACAGGGCAGTAAGTTGGTGAGATTTCTCAAGCTCCCACCGGACGAAAAAAAAACAAAAAAAAAAAAAAAACGCCTTTCTTCTTCCTGATCGGGAAGATGTTGTTGAGGAAGTTCAAAGAGAGCGGGTCCATCTCTACTATCGGCTGTTTGGTCCAAGGTCTAGCAACCTGTTGTCCATTAGGACGGTGTTTAGGTTTGAAAAAAAAAAACGAATGGGATGGTGAACCAGGTATAAGCCTGGTAATATAACTCCATTTGTCCTACCGTCTTAAAGATATCATCAATTAGCGTGATCCCATTGTGCTAGGTCAACCGGCTTACAGAGGCGGTAGCCTGCTCACTAAGGCGTAGGGCTAGGTGATAGGTCCAGAGATCTAAGACCCAGTACTGTGAGGTCCCAAAGGCCCTCTCTATTCCCTTCCTGGAATACTGAATGATTATGGGATCCACCTCTGGAGTGAGCACCACCGTATTTGGTAATGGAAGTGTGAGTATTCCACCCTCAACTTGTCCGGTTAGCGTACCGATCGATCTCCGGGTCCAGCATTCGATCTATTGGATCACCTTAGGTAGAGGTGCCCAGTCACCGGAGTGTGGGTGGCCAATCACCTCCTGATCGAAAAATGGTACTCCACAAGAGTCCAATAAGGTTTTACCCTGGGACCTAGGGTTGGCGTCGTCATGGAGCGCCATGTGCCCACTGCTCACATAATCATCATCATTTTCATCCTCAGACTCAAAGGTGTTAGCCGCCTCGTACTCCGCGGACGACTCTGGAAGAGTCCACGAGGAGTCTGGCTCAGTCCGTCTAGCGGATCGCTGCCTCTGCATGTGCATCTCCCCGAGGCTCGGGGGTCGATTGGAGTCTGGGAAGGCAGTGGGTCGGCAGGCCCGGGAGGGTACTGCCTGGGGCATGTTATTTACTTCCCCTGCCGGGGAGTCCGTGGGTCGGCAGTCCTGGGAAGGTACTGCCTGGGGCATGTTATGTACTTCCCCTGCCGGGGAGTCAGAGGGTCGGCAGTCCTGGGATGGTACTGCCTGGGGCATGTTATTTACTTCCCCTGTCGGGGAGTCAATGGGTCGGCAGTCCTGGGAGGGTACTGCCTGGGGCATGTTAATTACTTCCCCTGCCGGGGAGACGGAGGCCACATTAATGTGACGGCGCATACGGGACGCCATGCCCTACTCAGGGGCGTTATATCCTTGCCGGGAGATCCGGACATAGGGGTGCATGTGGGTTGGAACAACCGATGCCCTGGTAGTCTGGACGGACCTACCGACCAGCTCAGGAACCAGTGCAGCACTGAGGTAGGTAGGGCCTTCCAGGGCTGCGTCCACCACTTCAGTGGCACCAGTAGGGAGTAAAGGATCTGTCGCCAGCCACAGGAGAGGAGTCAGCTGTCTGCGGACAGCACGGCCGTGCAGCACAGGAAGATACGGAAGTTATGTACTATAACTTGTATAGTAATTTCTATAATTCATTCAATTATTGTTATAATTTGTTTATTTATATATATATATATATATATATATATATATATATATATATATATATATATATATATATGTATTTATTTATTCAATTATATATAAAGTATAGTTTAATAGTTTATATTTAAAATTTGTTTATTATATATATTTATATAGCTGATATAATTAAATAGTGTCCATATATAAAAAATTATAAATGATACAATATAATAAAAAGTTCATAAGTGAATAAATTGTGAATAAATTATTGAAGTTGTGCCCGTGACTGAACGCACAAAAATTCCTCCACCGGTGCAATGAATAGGTAAATGCCTACGAGCTTACCAGAAAGGCAAGCAAGAAAAGCTTGCAGCTGATCTCCCCAGCTAGGGTCTTTGATGGAAGTCCGGATGGTATTCCTCCAATGTAGGTGGATAGATCCGGAGTCCGTGGAACATGAAAATAAATATGCAGGCAACAAATAGTGATGTACCGTAGGTATCACGAATATAGGCACACCAAGGGAAAGCCTCCACCAAAAGGAATCACCAAATAAGGGGGACTCTTACCAGACAAGTGAAAATATGGAGCTTGTGGCCAAACCCAGCCAGGGCCTTTAGGGGTTAACTTCAGAAAATGTCAATCGAAAGCAAACGACTCCCTCATACAATATTGGCCAAGTAAGTCACCATAAAAAAGAGGAATTCCACATAGTGATGTACCGTAGGGAAACAATTTAATATGGTAGATATCACTTACATAAAAACAGGTAAAAACAGCATGTAATTTCGAGCCGGCCGGCTACTACGAACGCCCGTCCTCTGGACTTAGACGCAGCACGTCAAAGCGTCTCCTCCTCCCGACGTACGTTTCGTCAGTATGTGACGCCGTTCCCCAGACGACGTCACATACTGACGAAACGTACGTCGGGAGGAGGAGACGCTTTGACGTGCTGCGTCTAAGTCCAGAGGACGGGCGTTCGTAGTAGCCGGCCGGCTCGAAATTACATGCTGTTTTTACCTGTTTTTATGTAAGTGATATCTACCATATTAAATTGTTTCCCTACGGTACATCACTATGTGGAATTCCTCTTTTTTATGGTGACTTACTTGGCCAATATTGTATGAGGGAGTCGTTTGCTTTCGATTGACATTTTCTGAAGTTAACCCCTAAAGGCCCTGGCTGGGTTTGGCCACAAGCTCCATATTTTCACTTGTCTGGTAAGAGTCCCCCTTATTTGGTGATTCCTTTTGGTGGAGGCTTTCCCTTGGTGTGCCTATATTCGTGATACCTACGGTACATCACTATTTGTTGCCTGCATATTTATTTTCATGTTCCACGGACTCCGGATCTATCCACCTACATTGGAGGAATACCATCCGGACTTCCATCAAAGACCCTAGCTGGGGAGATCAGCTGCAAGCTTTTCTTGCTTGCCTTTCTGGTAAGCTCGTAGGCATTTACCTATTCATTGCACCGGTGGAGGAATTTTTGTGCGTTCAGTCACGGGCACAACTTCAATAATTTATTCACAATTTATTCACTTATGAACTTTTTATTATATTGTATCATTTATAATTTTTTATATATGGACACTATTTAATTATATCAGCTATATTGATATTCCTCATTCACTCTTAGTTAGCGCAACTTACCTGTTTTGTATTTGATTTTATTGTGTGTATATCACAATTTTTGTTGCAGCTTATATACTCAGTTTTGTTTTTTAGTTAGTTGAGCGCAGTATCACATTTTTTCTTATATATATTTATATATTTATTTATTTATTCAATCATATAGATTGTATAAATTATTTATTTATAGACATTTATGTTCATTGATTTATTTATATTTATTTAATAAGTCAATAATTTATTCATTCGTATAATTATTTAAATTTATTATTTATTTACATGTATTAATATATTCATTATATGTAGAATAGACTACAGGGGAATAAATTCCCAGAACAAGAACTGATGTTTAATGTGACTGAAGGTGAAGGAGTGACAGAAGCAGGGGAGGGGAGGAATTCCCCACCAGCTAGGTGTGAGTGACAGAAGTTAGATGAGGGGAGATATTCCTCACCACAAGGGGAGCTAGACGTGAGGCTCGGGGCCGTAGTCTCGCGAGACTACGGCCTAACGTGATTCGCATAGATCAGTGAGATCTACACAGAGTTCCAACCATACAGCCGCCCGCACCCTGGCGTGGCGGCGATGGGGAGAGACGGCCTAGCACACGGAGGATGGGGTCCCCAGGACAGGTCCGCAGCAATGGCGCCGTCGATTCGCGACAATAGCGCGATTGGTGCAGGGAGATCCTCACCGCCACGCCCCCCTCAGAGATGAGACGCTCTGAGGAGAAGAAGGGAGGTAGGAAAAAAGGCGCCGAGATGTTAAAATGGCGCCGTCCTACCTCCAGTCAGAAAACGAGCAGTGTGCAGAGCGCACCGGGGGGAAACAAAAGAAGCAAAGCAGCGGTATATTGTAAAATAAACAAATAAAGAAGCCCAATGACTGTAAGATGTACACATCAGAGGAAACCGCGTTCTCTACAAAACGGGTGGCACAGATAGCAAAGTGGGAAAAACATACAGCAAAAACTAAACGTTTATAATTTTTTAGAAATATCAGTTGTGCTTCATAAGACAGAAGGTTGATAGAACAACACACAGATGAAGGTCTGAGGGGATCAGAGGGTATATACAGATACAGGTGGAAGTTGAAGGGAATAGCGGAGGAGGGAAAAACCTCCGTAGCTGTAATAAAAGCCGGGTGGGAGGGGGGGGGGGATCCCCAGCACCCTGTGGAAAGACGATGTGACATTAGGATCTACACAAATTAAAAAAAAAGGCTGCTGATAACCAAATAACAAGCAAGCCTACATAAAAATTATGGGCCAAATCCACAGCCAGCGGCGCAAAATAAGTTTTTTCAAACTTATGTCATTTAAGTTACGGCGCCCTAAGTTGGTGTCGTAATTGCCGTATCCACAGCGCATTTGCGCACAAAATTGCGCCTGCCGTAACCTAAATTCGGAGGCGTAAGGCGGGGTTATGGCAAGTGGGAAGGAAGTGGGCGTGCTTCATTGTAATGAGCCGTGACCCCATGCAAATGAAGGTCCGGCCGTATTGCGCATGCGCGCAGGAATCTGCTGCTCACTGCGCATGTGCAGAACTTTGCTTGGCGCAATCAGTGAGATAGGTAAAAGGCCAAGTGTACTTAGTTTGAGGATCGCCCTGTGCTTAACTAGCTCCAGTCAAACACACTTCATTTGCAAAAGTATTTCCCTGTGTTCCCTTCCATGAGCAATTTGCTTCTGCTCTTAGTTTGTCAGTGTTTGTTGGTAAGTTGTGTGTGATAGAGAAGTGTTGGAGGAGTAGTAGATAGTAGTTGTTGTTTGTTTGTGATAAGTCTAATTTTTGTTTGATTGTTTCTGCTAATTTTGTTGTTTGTTTTTTTTCTGCTTGGATTTTGTGTTTGGTTTTTGTGTGTTTGTATTTGACTTTGTAGTAGCTGTCTGCGTCTGTGTGTATTTTTGTGTATTTGTTTGGTGTGTATTTTTGTGTGTTTGTCCTGTGAGATTTCTTGTTGCTGTGTGGTGTTTGTGATGGCTCCCAAACGCAGGAAGCTGAATTTTTCACATGTTGAAAAGCAAATCCTTGCCAGGTATATCATACAATATGGAAGATATTTACATGGGCCTGATAGCCGGAACACCTCCCCGGCCCAAAGGAAGAGGATCTATGCCAAAATAACAGATCACATAAATGCGGCGGGGGGAGGGGAGACGAGGACCCCCGCTGGCATTAAGAAAAAGATCAATGATCTGAGGAGCGTGGTCCGCAATAAGGTGGCCAAGCTCACTGCGCATAGGAGGGGCACTGGAGGAGGGGGACCATGCCCCATCCGGCTGACTGAGGAGGAATGGGCAGTGGCCCGGTGTTTCGAGCCAGAGCAGGTGGTGGGCCTGCCTGGTTATCAGTCTGATGTTCCTGTGAGGCCAGGTAAGGTTTTTTATTTTTTATTTGGTGATTAGCATGTGTGGGTGGGGGAAGGGAACATGTGCCAAGTGTGTGGATCCTCAAACCTGTGATTGTTTGGTGTCTTCCACAGATGACCAGGAGGCTGCTGAGGAGTCCCCAGGGGAGGGGAGTGGCCAAACCTCCCCTCATGAGGAGGCTGAGGGGGAGGAGGATGAGGGGGAGGAGGATGAGGGGGAGGAGGAAGAAGATCTCCAGATTGGCCGGGAAATCATTATTGCCACAGATCTGATGACATTTGACGATACCCTTGAGGCTAGCCTTGAGGCTCCCCTTGAGGCTACCCCAGAGGCTCCCCTTGAGGCTACCCCAGAGGATCCCCCAGAGGCTACCCCAGAGGCTCCCCCAGAGGCTGGCACCAGTCAGGCCACCTTCAGGGGTAGCCCCTCCCACTCCTCCCACAACATGCCGCAACCCACAAGGGTCACTCTATCCCCTCCTACCTGGCCACAAGCCTCAGGGGCAGGCAGGATGGCGACCAAGGAGACCAGGGTGGGGTCTGAGCATATGCCGGCCAGTCTGCTGAGGGACAATGCCCAGCAGACCCGCAGTCTGGGTGACATCAAAAAAACTATGGCCAAGATGGAGCACAGCCTGGATGTAATGAGGGAGTCACTCAGTGATGTGGCCACCAATTCATTGGGTGTCATCACCTGTTTGTGGTCCCTGCATACCGCCACAACAGGCGTGGGCCAGGAGGTGACTGCCCTCACCCGGGCTGTGCAGGACAACACCCGGGCTGTGCAGGACAACACACGGGCTGGCCAGGCCAATACGGCTGCCATCACTGACTGCCTGACCAGGATAGCAGTGGCCTTGGAGGGCAGGCCAGCCGGAGGTCAGACACCAGGGGAGGCTCCTCCCTCCCCTGCTCCCCCCCCAATGAAGATACTCCCTCCCCTGCTCCCCCCCCAATGAAGATACTCCCTCCCCTGCTCCCCCCCCGTGAAGATCCTCCAGGTGCCCGTGGCCGTGCCCGTGGCCGTGCCCGTGCCCCTGCCCGTGGGCAGCCTAGACGGAGCACTCGCCGCCGGACTTAAATACCAGGGGTACTTTTTTTGTTTTTGTTTTTTTTTTGGTTTTAAAATTTTGTTTATTATACTGTACTTATGATTTGGTTTATGTGTGTGAATGATGTGTGAATGTGAGGGGGTGGCATTCCTGACAAAATAAGGGTGTCACCCTCAGTTTTGGTGGAGAAGGGATCCCCAGGACCAGGGAGAAGTCATCCTAGGTTCCTGAATGGTGTATGAATGCACAGTGACATAATTGGAGCCGTGGCGGGGCGTTAATGCTCCCAAGTACCAAAGGGGGGGGGGGGGGTACTTGGATCTAATCCAATTCGATGTGCATGTGATGTGTCTGTGCTAGGGACCACAGTGGTGTGCATTCATGCATTCTCATTGTGACATAAATCATGTGCGTTTCCAGAGACAAAAACATTCTCAATGTGTCATTAAACATGTACGTTTACTGTGCAAAGCAACATTCTCATTGTCACATAATTCATGTGCGTTTGCAGTGAAAACAAATAATATCATTGTCACATAATTCATGTGCGTTTGCAGTGAAAACAAATAATATCATTGTGACATGATTTCTGGCCATTTACTGAGAAAAGATGCCTTCTGCGAGGCGTCTCCTGGCTACTGTGCCCTCAGTAGACCGGGTAGAGTGGGCTAGGGGGGGATTGCCTGGGTGGGGGGTCAGGTCAGCACGTAAGTTAATCTCCAATCCCCTTCTCATTGCAAAGTTATGAAGAATGCAACAAGCCCCTATTATTTGGCACACAAAGTCTGGGGAATACAGCAGTGTACCCCCAGTCTTGTCCAGGCATCTGAAGCGGGACTTCAGCAGCCCAAAAGTACGCTCCACTACTGCCCGGGTGCGAATATGAGCCTCGTTGTAGCGTTGCTCTCCTGGGGTTTGGGGGTTCCTGAATGGGGTCATCAGATGTGGTCCCAGGGCATATCCAGAGTCACCTGGAAGGGAAAAGACAGGAGGATATTAGTCATGCATGTGCCCCATGTGATGTCTGCATCATGGGGGGGGACAGTCATACCTGACACACATGTCACTCACCAACCAGCCAGCTGTCTCCATACACGTTCTGCTCCAATTCACGTGATATGTTGGTCTGCCTAAAGATGTAGCTGTCATGGCACGAACCTGGAAATTTGGCACAGACATGCCAGATGAGGCCCTGGGCATCTACGATTACCTGCACATTGATGGAATGCCAGTTTTTGCGATTCCTGAACAGGTGCTCTGTATCATGGGGGGGCTGTAGTGCCACATGGGTACAGTCAATGGCCCCGATGGTCCGTGGGAATCGGGCAATCTGATAGAAGTCGGCCATGCTCTTCATTCGCTGGTCCTCCTGGGTGGGCTTTTCAAATTGACTCCCCATGCGTCTCAGTATTGCAGGGACAACCTGGTGCACACACCTGCTCATCGAGGACTGTACCATCCCAGCCAGACCTCCACATGTTCTCTGAAAAGACCCAGTGGCCAGAAAATGCAGGGTGGCCATAACTTTAATGTGAGCTGGCAGGGCATGGGATCGTTGGGTTGGGGTGTTCAGATCATCCTGCAGGATCCTGGTTAAGTCCAGGATGGCTTCCTGGTTAAATCTGAAGTTGCCAATGACCTCAGACGCAGTCATGCCAAAGAGATCTTGGCGTGGGCGGTATACCCTCTCTTGTGCCCTCCTCCTCCTCCTCTGTGCCCTCCTCCTTCTCTGCGCTTGTAAAGTTGCGAGTGCCGTTATAATCATTGATGGCCCGGGCATTTTGGCAGTCACAATGAAGTCAAGCAAAGAAGTGTTGGCAGCTCTTCCTAAATGGTGTTGCTTCAGCAGACCTTTACAGGGCTGGTGTAAAATTAGGGCTGCTTTTATAAAGTCTAATTATGCTCCAGAAAACTAACAGGTGCGTACAGGGCGTTATCTACGGCGCACAGGGCGTAATCTACGGCGCACACACTTAATTTTGAGGATCGCCCTATCTCCCTCATTTGCATCTTTGCCTATAAAATAAAGCGGCGTGACTAGCGTAATTTGCGTCAGAGGATGCGCCGGAGTAATTATTTTAAGTAGGACGGAAAAACCGGATTTTTCGTTTTGAGGATCGGGCGCAAAGATACGCGCGGAGTAAAATTAGAAATCTCGAGTTAAGTCGGCGCATCTGCTTTGTGGATTTGCTCCAATAAACATAGAGTAATGTACTTATCTGAGTTCTGGCTATGAGCAGAAAGAAAGAGGAATAGGTTACCTCAGACAGTCCCTTATATAGGCTACGGTCTGGGAGGGGCTACACTGGCCCAGGGACTGCTGGGAAGGGTAGTTCTTTGAATTTTTTAAGTTACAATAAATGTTTACTGTATTTCTGCTATGGGCATTATTAAAGAAATATAATGCATAAGATATGAGCCTCCTGTCTGATGTATAATTTTGTTTTTTAAAAAAATCATACCCGGGATGCCTACAAGACTCTTGTTTGGTCAGATTTAAGTGAGTTATTCCTAAAAATTACAGGCCTACAGTATAAAACGCCAAATTTCCTTGCAAAATAATTGTACCGCTTTTGGTACGTAATTCCAGACAGAATCATACCGCCAGGGAGGTTAACAGACAACAATATAAATAAGAAAAAAAAAACATTATTTTATATATGCCAGTTGAATTACGTATTATTTGTTGTAAACACTTACATGTATTGTTTGGTGTTAACAGAAAATCATTCCAGGTACCGTCTTTGTAATTAAAACCAACATTTTCTGTTAACACCAAACAATGCATGTCTGATGAAATTTTTTCAATCGGATATTCCGACCGTGTGTGGGCCCCATCAGACTTTTTTCCATCGGAGTTTAGAAATAGAACATGTTTTATTTTTTCCTATGGAAAAAAATCCTATCGGAAATTCCGATCGTCTGTGTGGAACTCCAACGGACATAAAAGGATGCATGCTCAGAATCAAGTCGACGCATGCTCGGAAGCATTGAACTTCATTTTTCTCGGCTCGTTGTAGTGTATTAAGTCACCACGTTTTGGACGGTCGGAATTTGGTCTGACAGTGTGTATGCAAGACAGCTTGAACAGAATTCTGACGGAAAATTCCATTCGATTTTATCCCATCGGAAATTCTGATCGCGTGTACAAGGCATAAGTCCCTAAAATCGTTTTTTAGGAAATTCCATCCTCCTTTGACTTTGTCATTGGTACCAACATGCGCCATGACAGCAGGGTCTTCCCCAACCTCTCCCAGTAATCTGTACACCAGATCTGTGATGTGCCAAACCCGAGCGCCCGGTAGACAACATACAGTTCCGTGCTTCAGGTCTTTGTGACGGATTGCCATCTCTGTTCTTCTAATAATTGAGTCCCCTACCACCAGAATCTGACTTTCCTTTTCCTTGGCTGCACTCACACCCTCACTGCAGAAGTTATTTGCCTGGCAGCTAGGGGCGTCACTCTGCTCCAGCAATGTTGGTCCCTGATTGGTTTCACACAACAGGGCGTACTTATTGGGATGTTTCAACCCAGGACCAGCCTCCCTGGCACTTTCCTCTCTACCCTTCCTGACTGTCACCCATCTACCCTGCTCTGGTGCTTGCCCCTCTTTATCTCCACCCGCATCTGTGCTGGCCCCTGCTGTCACCTGCCTGGTACGATCCCAACACTCCTTTAGTATGGAGAGTGCCTTGAGTGTGCCTTGAAAAAGTATTCATACCCATTGACATTTTCCAAATGTTGTCATATTACAACCAAAAACGTAAATGTAGTTTATTAGGATTTTATGTGATAGACCAACACAAAGTGGTAGATAATTGTGAAGTAGAAGGAAAATGATAAATAGTTAAAAAACAATTACAAATAAATATGTGAAAAGTGTGGTGTTTAATTGTATTCATCCCCTTTACTCTGATACCTCTAGCTACATTCTAGTGGAACCAATTTTATTTAGAAGTCACCTAATTAGTAAATAGAATCCACCTGTGAGTAATTTAATCTCAGTATAAATACAGCTGTTCTGTGATGCCCTCAGAGGTTTGTTAGAGAACCTTAGTGAACAAACAGCATCATGAAGACCAAGGAACACACCGGACAGGTCATTGATAACGTTGTGGAGAAGTTTAAAGCAGGGTTAGGTTATAAAAAAACTATGGCACTATGGCACAACTGCAAACCTGCCAAGACAAAAGCCCTGTACACACGATCGGATATCTGATGGAATCTAATCCGATTGATTTTTTCGTCGAATATCCGATGAAGCTGACTTTCATCAGTCTTGCCTACACACCATCAGTCCAAACACGGTTACGTAAAACACAACGACGTGCTGAGAACAATTAAGTTCAATGCTTCCGAGCATGCGTCGACTTGATTCTGAGCATGCATGGATTTTTGACCAATGGACTTCCATACAGACGATCATTTTTTTCTATCGTTGCTTTATCCATAGGAAAATTTTAAAACATGTTCTATTTTTTTTCACCGATGGAAAACAAACCGATGGGGCCCACACACGATCGGTTTGTCTGATGAAAACGGTCCGTTTTCATCAGACAAACCGATCGTGTGTACAGGGCTATAGTCGTCCACCTAAACTGACAGGTCGGGCAAGGAGAGTATTAATCAGAGTAGCAGCCAAGAGGCCCATGGTAACTCTGGAGGAGCTGCAGAGAGCCATAGCTCAGGTGGAAGAATCTGTCCACAGGACAACCATTAGTAATGCATTCCAAAAATCTGGCCTTGAAGAGTGGCAAGAAAACAGCATTTTTTGAAACAAAGCCATAAGAAGTCCTGTTTGCAGTTTGTGAGAAGCCATGTGGAGGACACAGCAAACATTTAGAAGAAGGTGCTTTGGTCAGATAAGACCAACATTAAACTGTTTGGCCTAAACGCAAAACATTATTTGTGGTGGAAAACTAACACTGCACATCACCCTGAACACACCATCTCCACTGTGAAACATGGTGGTGGCAGCATCATGTTGTGGGGATGCTTTTCTTCAGCAGGGACAGGGGGGCTGGTCGGAGTTGATGGGAAGTTGGATGGAGCCAAATACAGGGCAATCATACAAGAAAACCTGAGTCTGCAAAAGACTTGAGACTGAGGCGGAGGTTCACCTTCCAGCAGGACAACGACCCTAAGCATACAGCCAGAGCTACAATGGAATGGTTTAGATCAAAGCATGAATATAAAAAGTAGGGCTGAGCTGTTGATAAAATGATATGCAAAAGTATAAAAACACACAAGAATAAAAGCAATGATAAGTGCAAACTATTGTGCAAGTGGCAAACTAAGTAAAGTGCCAAACAATGTAGTGTCCAAATAAACCTCAAATGCTGAAGAGGCATATAACACAAGGTGAAATAATCATGAAAAAAACTTCAAATAGTAGAAGTGCAAATAACATCTGTTCTGAAACAATCATATCTGCTCTGAATTATGTAAAATAAGCATGAAATGGAATGCAAAGGTGCATTAGGTGAACGTGGTATATTCCAAAGTGTGATGTAAAAAGAAAATAAAAAGTCCAAAATGTGCAATCGCACATAAAAAGTGATGTGTGCAAGGTGATGGCTTTTTCAGTGCCTTCTACTAAGGTGAAAATGTGCAGAGTGATGCCTCTTTAGTGTCTTCTGCTAAGGTAAATGGATGGCCCCTTACCTCACTGTTGTGAGGTTACAGCTTATAAGAAAAGCCTGAGTGTATCCAGCATAATCCAGCCCGCCTGGATGGTGCATTGGGTAATCCCTGGATGTGGTCCCTGTTTGTGGGGAACGGCTTTTACGTCCGTGGTGTAAAGGGTCTCCGGATGCCGTCTATATATGATATATGAGTCTGAGAGACAGAGGGGGGTCTGAGAGATAGAAGGGGGCTGAGGGACAGTGGAGGGGGCTAAAAGAGGGGGCGCTGAGAGACACGGGGACTTAAAGACAGAGGGGGGACTGAGAGACAGAGGGGGGTCTGAGAGACAGAGAGAGGTCTCTGTTTAAAAAATATATTTTTTTATTTAATTTTTTAAAATGGCCCACTGTGCAATCGGCCCACCGGGAAACTCCCGGTAGTCCCGATGGCCAGTCCATCCCTGACAGAGGAAGAAGCTGAGAGACAGAGGGGGGAGCTAAGAGACAGAGGGAGGGAGCTGAGAGACAGAGGGGGAGCTGAGAGACAGAGGGGGGAGCTGAGAGATTGGGGCTGAGAGACAGGGGGATCTGAGGACCCGTACAGACGACCGGATCGATCCATTGAAAATGGTCCGCCGGACCGTTTTCAGCGGATAGATCCACTGCGACCGATGCCGGATTTCTGTCTGATGGTTGTACACACCATCAGACAGAAATCCGCGTGTAAACAATACGCGGGGCGTGGCCGCGCCGTCGCCGCGACAATGACACGTGGGCGGTCCTGGAAGTTTAAAGCTTCCACGCATGCGTCGAATCAGTACGACGCATGCGAGGGATGGCGGTCGGTCGCACGTGTCCGGTGAGTCTGTACAGACGACCGAATATGTCCGACGGACAGGTTTCCAGCGGACAGATTTCTTAGCATGCTAAGAAATTTTTATCCGCTGGAAACTGTCCGATCCACGGGACAATTGTCCGCTCGGGCCTACACACGACCGGATCTGTCCCCTGGAACTGGTCCGGCGGACCAGTTTCAGCGGATCGATCCGGTCGTGTGTACGGGGCCTCAGAGACAGAAGGGGGAGCTGAGAGACAGAGGGGGGAGCTAAGAGATAGAGGAGGAGAGCTGAGAGATAGAGGAGGGGGCTGAGAGACAAAGGGGGGTCTGAGAGACAGAAGGGGGCTGAGAGACAGGGGGCTGAGAGACAGGGGGCTGAGAGACAGAGGGGGAGCTGAGAGACAGAGGGGGCAGCTGAGAGACAGAGGAGAAGAGCTGAGAGACAGAGAAGGAGAGCTGAGAGACAGAGGAGGGGTCTGAGAGACAGAGGGGGTCTGAAAGACAGAGGGGATGTCTGAGAGACAGAGGGGGGAGCTGAGAGACAGAGAGGGGGCTGAGAGACACAGGGCTGAGAGACAGGGTGGAGCTGAGAGACAGAGGGGGGATGAGAGACAGAGGGAGGGAGCTGATGGGCAGAGGGGGGAGCTAAGATATAGAGGAGGAGAGCTGAGAGATAGAGGAGGGGGCTGAGAGACAGTGGGGGCTGAGAGACAAAGGGGGGTATGAGAGACAGAGGGGCGCTGAGAGACAGGGGGCTGGGAGACAGAGGGGGGGCTGAGAGACAGAGGGGGAAGTTGAGAGACAGAGGAGAAGAGCTGAGAGACAGAGAAGGAGAGCTGAGAGACAGAGAAGGAGAGCTGAGAGACAGAGGAGGGGTCTGAGAGACAGAGGGGGGTCTGAAAGACAGAGGGGGGAGCTAAGAGACATAGAGGGGGCTGAGAGACAGGGGGCTGAGAGACAGGGGGAGCTGAGAGACAGAGGGGGCTGAGAGACAGAGGGAGGGAGGGAGCTGATGGGCAGAGGGGGGAGCTGAGAGATAGAGGGGGAGAGCTGAGAGATAGAGGAGGGGGCTGAGAGACAGTGGGGGGCTGAGAGACAGAGAAGGGGCCTGAGAGACAGAGTAGGGATCTGAGAGACAGAGGGGGGAGCTGAGAGACAGAGGGGGGAGCTGAGAGACAGAGGAGAAGAGCCAAGAGATAGAGGAGGGGTCTGAGAGACAGAGGAGAGGTCTGAGAGAGAGAGGATGGCTCTGAGAGACAGCAGAGGGGTCTGAGAGACAAAGAGGGGGTCTAAGAGACAGAGGGGGTCTGAGAGATAGAGGGGGGCTGAGAGACAGTGGAGGGGGCTAAAAGAGGGGGGCTGAGAGACACGGGGACTGAAAGACAGAGGGGGGACTGAGAGACAGAGGGGGGTCTGAGAGACAAAGGGGGGTCTCCGTTTAAAAAATATATTTTTTATTTCATTTTTTAACCACTTAAGCCCCGGACCAATATGCAGCCTAAAGACCCAAGGTGTTTTTACAGTTCGGGACTGCGTCGCTTTAACAGACAATTGCGCGGTCGTGCGACGTGGCTCCCAAACAAAATTGGCGTCCTTTTTTCCCCACAAATAGAGCTTTCTTTTGGTGGTATTTGATCACATCTGCGGTTTTTAGTTTTTGCGCTATAAACAAAAATAGAGCGACAATTTTGAAAAAAAAGCAATATTTTTTACTTTTTGCTGTAATAAATATCCCCCAAAAACATATATAAAAACATTTTTTTTCCTCAGTTTAGGCCGATACGTATTCTTCTACCTATTTTTAGTAAAAAAAATCGCAATAAGCGTTTATCGATTGGTTTGCGCCAAATTTATAGTGTTTACAAAATAGGGTATAGTTTTATTGCATTTTTATTTATTTTATTTTTTTTACTACTAATGGCGGCGATCAGCAATTTTTTTCGTGACTGCGACATTATGGCGGACACTTCGGACAATTTTGACACATTTTTGGGACCATTGTCATTTTCACAGCAAAAAATGCATTTAAATTGCATTCTTTATTGTGAAAATGACAGTTGCAGTTTGGGAGTTAACCACAGGTGGCGCTGTAGGAGTTAGGGTGCACCTAGTATGTGTTTACAACTGTTTGGGGGTGTGGCTGTAGGAATGACGTCATCGATCGTGTCTTCCCTATAAAGGGAATGACGCGATCGATGCGCCGCCATAGTGAAGGACGGGGAAGCCGTGTTTACACACGGCTCTCCTCGTTCTTCAGCTCCGGGGAGCGATCGCGACGGAGCGGCTATAAACAAATAGCCGCGCCGTGGTCCCGGATCGCTCCCCGAGCGGACCCGACCTCCGCATGTAGCGGGGGGGGTCCCGATCGGACCCCCCACCCGCTAATAGGCGAGGACGTACCTATACGCCCATGTGCCTGTACGTGCCATATTGTGGACGTATATGTACATGGGGTGGTCCTTAAGTGGTTAACCACTTGCCGACCTCCTCATGTAAATATACGTCGGCAGAATGGCACGGACAGGCACATGCACGTACCTATATGTCCTCTGCTTGACGTGGGTCGGGGGTCCGATCGGGACCCCCCCTCGTACATGCGGTGGTCGGTAAGCCTCGGGGAGCGATCCGGGACGACAGCGCGGCTATTCGTTTATAGCCGCCCCGGAGCGATCGCTCCCCGGAGCTGAAGAACGGGGAGAGCCGTGTGTAAACACGGCTTCCCCGTGCTTCACTATGGCGGCGCATCGATCGAGTGATCCCTTTTATTAGGGAGACTTGATCGATGATGTCAGTCCTACAGCCACACCCCCCTACAGTTGTAAACACACACAAAGTGAACCCTAAATGTTACAGCGCCCCCTGTGTTTAACTCCCAAACTGCAACTGTCATTTTCACAATAAAGAATGCAATTTAAATGAATTTTTTGCTGTGAAAATGACAATGGTCCCAAAAATGTGTCAAAATTGTCCGAAGTGTCCGCCATAATGTCGCAGTCATGAAAAAAATCGCTGATCGCCGCCATTTGTAGTAAAAAAAAAAAATTATAAAAATGCAATAAAACTATCCCCTATTTTGTAAACGCTATAAATTTTGCGCAAACCAACCGATAAACGATTATTGTGATTTTTTTTTACCAAAAATAGGTAGAAGAATACGTATCGGCCTAAACTGAGGAAAAAAAAAAATTTTATATATGTTTTTGGGGGATATTTATTATAGCAAAAAGTAAAAAATATTGATTTTTTTTCAAAATTGTCGCTCTATTTTTGTTTATAGCGCAAAAAATAAAAACCGCAGAGGTGATCAAATACCACCAAAAGAAAGCTCTATTTGTGGGGAAAAAAGGACGCCAATTTTGTTTGGGAGCCACGTCGCACGAGCGCGCAATTGTCTGTTAAAGCGATGTAGTCCCGAACTGTAAAAACCCCTTGGGTCTTTAGGCAGCATATTGGTCCGGGGTTTAAGTGGTTAAAACGGCCCACTGTGCAATCGGCAGTCCCGATGGCCAGTTCATGTCTGACAGAGGAGGAAGCTGAGAGACAGAGGGGAGAGCTAAGAGACAGAGGGAGGGAGCTGAGAGACAGAGGGGAAGTTGAGAGTCAAGGGGGGAGCTGAGAGACATAGAGGGGAGCTGAGAGACAGAGGGGGGAGCTGAGAGACATAGAGGGGAGCTGAGAGACAGAGGGCTGAGAGACAGGGGGAGCTGAGAGTCAGGGGGAGCTGACAGACAGAGGGGGGCTGAGAGACAGAGGGGGGAGCTGAGAAACAGAGGGGGGATCTGAGAGATAGAGGAGGAGATCTGAGATATAGAGGAGGGGCAGAGAGACAGAGGAGGGGGCTGAGAGACAGAGGAGGGGTCTGAGAGACAGAGTGGGGAGCTGAGAGACAGAGGGGGGGCTGAGAGACAGAGTGGGGAGCTGAGAGACAGAGGGGGGAGCTGAGAGACAGAGGGGGGAGCTGAGAGACAGGGGGAAGCTGAGAGACAGGGGGCTGAGAGACAGGGGGAGCTGAGAGACAGAGGGGAGCTGAGAGACAGAGGGAGGGAGCTGATTGGCAGAGGGGGGAGCTGAGAGAAAGAGGAGGAGAGCTGAGAGATAGAGGAGGGGGCTGAGAGACAGTAGGGGGCTGAGAGACAGACTAGGGGTCTGAGAGACAGAGTAGGGGTCTGAGAGACAGAGGGGGGAGCTGAGAGACAGAGGGGGAGCTGAGAGACAGAGGAGAAGAGCTGAGAGACAGAGGAGGGGTCTGAGAGACAGAGGAGGGGTCTGAGAGACAGAGAGGGGGTCTAAGAGACAGAGGGGGGGTCTAAGAGATAGAGGGGGCTGAGAGACAGAGGAGGGGGCTAAAAGAGGGGGGGACTGAGAGACACAGGGACTAAGAGACAGAGGGGGGTCTGAGAGACAGAGGGGGGTCTCCGTTTTTTTTAAACGGCCTATTGTGCAATCAGCCCACCAGGAAACTCCCGGTAGTCCCGATGGCCAGTTTATCCCTGGGCCCCATAAAGAATGAGGAAGGACATCTGGTTACAAAGGATGGGGAGATGGCGAAGGTTTCGCATGTATTCTTCTCCTCAGTCTTCATGAGGTAATCGGGGGGCTTCAGTAACCAAAACTGCAGTGTTTATCCTCATGACACATCACAGGAAGCACCTCCATGGTTAACACAGAACAGAATTAAAATTTGACTTGGGAAATTGCCAGACCATTGTTCTTAAAAATTACTGACAGTCTGGTACCAACTGATTGGAGAGAAGCACCAATATTAAAAAAGATCCCAAAATACATCCCTGGGAATTACAGGCCAGTTAGCCTAACATCAATAGTATGCAAGCTCTTGGAGGGGGATGATAAGGGACTATATACAAGATTTTAATAACGATAACGGTATCATTAGCAGTAATTAGCATGGATAAATAAAGAATCTTTCTTACCAAACCAATCTATTAACCTTCTATGAGGAGGTGAGTTGCCATCTAGATAAAGGAAGGCCCGTGGATGTGGTATATCTGGATTTTGCAAAAGCATTTGACACAGTTCCCCATAAACCTTTACTGTACAAAATAAGGTCCGTTGGCATGGACCATAGGGTGAGTACATAGATTAAAAACTGGCTACAAGGCTGAGTTCAGAGGGTGGTGATAAATGGGGAGTACTCGGAATGGTCAGGGGTGGGTTCTGTGCTGGGACCAATCCTATTTAATTTGTTCATAAACAACCTGGTGGGTGGGGTAAACAGTTCAATCTCTCTATTTGCGAACAATACTAAGCTAAGCAGGACAATAATTTATCCGCAGTATGTGGAAACCTTGCAAAAAGATCTGAACAAATTAATGGGGTGGGCAACTATATGGCAAATGAGGTTTAATGTAGAAAAATGTAAAATAATGCATTTGTGTGGCAAAAATGTGAATGCAATCTATACACTGGGGGGAGAACCTCTGGGGGAATCTAGGATGGACATCTAGTCTTACAGATACAACCACAATGCTGATGCGGCTCGCCAATAAATTGAGTTCGATACCCCTGCCTTAGAACCTCAAGATTTGTAATTCTTTCCCTATTTTTTCCATTACTCCTTAATACGTTTTCCCAGACAATTCCTACCACTGCTCCTGTTTGTGAAGAAAATCAAGAAAATTAACTAAACCAATTATTAGACCCCCTGTCGGTTAGAGGAATATTCCATTACCTTGTTGATTGGAAAGCATTTGAGCCTGAGAAGGTCATGGATTCCAGGATCAGATGTTTTCGCACTGCATCATATAAGAAATTTCCCTCTTAAACACAATCTTAGGCAGGTGGGAAGCCTTGTGGGGGGGGGGGGTTGGTTGGCAGGCACTCCAGTAAATACACAAAATAATATCACAAACGTGTTTCAGTAACCATAAATTGTTTGTAGAAAAGGATTAACCGGTTCCCGACCGTCTCCTGTAGATTTACGTCTGCAGAATGGCACGGCTGGGCAAATTGACGTATATATATGTCACTTTGAAAATCCCACCATGCGGGCGTGCGCCCCTGCCGTGAGCGCTGTGGCCGTGCCCCACGATCGGTTAAAGAGCTGCAGAACGTGGGGAGGCAAGTGTAAACATGCGTCTCCCCGTTCTGCCTAGTGACACTGTCACCGATTGACTGTTCCCTGTGATCGGGAACCGCGATCAGTGACATGTCACATGTAGCCACGCCCCCTAACAGTAAGAATCACTCCCTAGGGCACACTTAACCCCTTCAGTGCCACCTAGTGGTTAACCCCTTCACTGCCAGTGTCATTTTTACAGTGATCAGTGCATATTTGTAGCACTGATCGCTGTAAAAATTACAATCGTCCCAAAAATGTGTCAAAAGTGTCCACCACAATGTCGCAGTCACGTTAAAAATCGCTGCTCGCTGCCATAACTAGTAAAAAAAATATTAATAAAAATGCCATAAAGCTATCCCCTATTTTGTAGACGCTATAACTTTTGCGCAAACCAATCAATAAATGCTTATTGCGATTTTTTTACCAAAAATATGTAGAAGAATATGTAAACTGAGCAAAAAAAATTTTTTTATATATATTTTTGGGGGATATTTATTATAGCAAAAAGTAAAAAATATTGCTCTATTTTTGTTTATAGCGCAAAAAATAAAAACCACAGAGGTGATCAAATAACATAAAAGAAAACTATTTGTGGGGGAAAAAAGGACACACATTTTGTTAGGGAAGCCACATCGCACAACCGTGAAATTGTCAGTTAAAGCGACGCAGTACCGAATCTCAAAAAATGGTCTTTGGCCAGCGAAATGGTCAAGGGCTAAAGTAGTTAAAACACCTGCCAGTTTTTTGTTTTTTTGCTGTGTATCATTGGGGAAATTCTTACAACAGAAAGCTAAAACACATTCCCAACTAAGACAATTGTCCCTGGAACAGGTGTCCACATTAGAGATGAGTAAACCAGGCATGGTTTGGTTCATGGAATCTTCATCAAACCCAGCTGTAAACCCATTGAAGTCAATATAAAACAAAAGTAGCTACTGTTTCTGGTCCTTTTCACAACTATTAAGCAGTCTATTGTTAAAAAAGGACCTAGGGATCTGGGCACTGTCATAGGGAACATGTACAAATGCAAAGAAATAAACATTAACCATTTGCTTACTGGGCACATATACCCCCTTCCTGCCCGGGCGAAATTTTAGCTTCCGGCACTGCGTCGCTTTAACTGACAATTGCGCGGTCGTGCGACATGGCTCCCAAACAAAATTGATGTCCTTTTTTTTCCCCAAATAGAGCTTTCTTTTGGTGGTATTTGATCACCTCTGCAGTTTTTATTTTTTTGTGCTATAAACAAAAAAAGAGCGACAATTTTGAAAAAAAAACACAATATTTTTACTTTTTGCTATAATAAATATCCCATAAAAAAAATTCTCTGTTTAGGCCGATGTGTATTCTTCTACCTATTTTTGTTTAAAAAAAAAATCGCAATAAGCGTATAGTGACTGGTTTGCGCAAAAGTTATAGCGCCTACAAAATAGGGGACATACCGTAATTATGATTTTTTTTAATGATTTATTTTTTACTAGTAATGGCGGCGATCTACGATTTTTATTGGGACTGCGACATTATGGCGGACACATTGGACACTTTTAACACATTTTTGGGACCATTCACATTTATACAGCGAACAGTGCTATGAATATGCACTGATTACTGTATAAATGTGACTGGCAGGGAAGGGGTTAACACTAGGGGGGCGAGGAAGGGGTTAAATGTGTATCCTGGGAGTGATTCTTACTGTGGGGGGAGGGGACTGACTGGGGGAGGTGACCGATCTGTGTCCCTATGTACAAGGGACACAGCATTGGTCTCCTCTCCCTGACAGGATGTGGATCTCTGTGTTTACACACAGAGATCCGAGGTCCTGCTCAGTTACTGGGCAATCGCAGGTGCCCAGCAACCATCGCGGCCGCCGGGCACGCGCATTGTGTTCCCAGTAACACGGAGGTGCAAGCCCCCTAGTGGCTGTGAAAGACGAGGACGTCATATGACGTCCTGTCAGAACAATAGAACTATCGTGTCGCCGTCAATTGACGGCAGCCGGTAGTGTAGTGGTTAAACCATTTAGTAGGTAGAAGATATTTTCATGCAGCTTAAAGGGCAGCTTTTGTTATAAGAAAAATCCAATAAACTCAATTTTAGTCATACATTTAGGCCAAAATGTATTCAGCCACATGTCTTTGGTAAAAAAAAATGTCAATAAGCGTATATTTATTGGTTTGCGCAAAAGTTATAGCGTCTACAAACTAGGGTACATTTTGTTGAATTTACACAGCTTTTAGTTTATGAAAAAACACAATAAACCCCCTAAGGGTGAGACTTTGAAAGTGACCACAAACAGAATTGATTATATATAAAAATATACATTTTATTAAATATACAAAGAGTAAAGATCATGGATAAAAAACACAATGGAGGAGGTGCATGTGCGGCGGCTAGTGGGATGGTCATGTCCGACTAGAGCTCTGCTCCGAGAGGGAGAGAAAGCCACTGGATAGAGATAGCCCGCCCACACAAAACTGTCAGAACAGAGGTCTTAAGAATCCAAGAGGTGAGGGGAACAATTTTGAAACAAAATGGTACTCGGAGGAGCCCGCAATAAAACTAAAAAGAGCCCCAATAGTGGCACACAGGCGCAGAGTACTTCACAGAAAAAATCTCCAGTCTCCTCTGGCAAATTCACCTCAGAGAAAAGGAACAAGCCTAAAATGTCACAAACTATCTCCCCAGGAGACTCTGACTCAGAGGCTGAAATCTCCCTGTCACACACATCATCACAAGAAACAATGGTTCCCTCAAATATTTTAAAACAATTTGAAAAAATGCTCACAAAGCACTGAAACAAACCTCAGAGCAAATTACTACCAACCTAACAAAGGAAATCAGAGAATTGGGACACCGTACTGCTGCACTGGAACTTAAAGTGGAAGAATTAGAAAATACTACACAAGATTACCTGTCAGAAATGTATAAATTTGAAAGAAGAAAATATCACACTCCAGAACAGATTAGAGGACTTTGCGCCAGAAGGTCTAACTTGCACTACAGAGGTATGCCTGAATCTGTCATAGACCTACAAGCAACAATAACAGCACTATGCCAAGAATTACAACCAGGTATATCAATTGAAAGACTGGAGATGTACAGAGTACACAGGGCCCTTATGCCCCAAAAATGGATGGCCCTCCTTGTGACATAATAGCAAAATTCCACTTCTACCGGACAAAAGAGCAACTTTTAAATGCAGCCAGAGAACAAAATAATCTAATTTTTCAAGGGCACAATTATCAGGTCTTTGCAGATCTATCACAATTAACTATTTCTAAAAGAAGGGTAATGAAGCCACAGTTAATGGAACTCCAATGCCACAACATCAAATACCAATGGGTTTTCCCATTCGCCTTACGTTTCATACACCATGGAACCAGAATCTCCTGCAGAACAGCTGAAGAGCTCCAACAAGCTCTCCATGACCTCAATTTGATAGATGCAGCAATGATTACGCGAAGAAGATCAGCCTCTGCATCTTCTATACATAATGCATCTTAATCTGAGGCAAGAAATGGAAACACCTATTCACACAAAAGAGGACAATTCGCACCCTCATCCCAAGGCCAGGATGACTCCATGGACTGACAGAACTGATACGGCTGCAGCAGAATCCTGTAGTAAAACAGCAATGCAACAACTGCTGAAACAACCTTCTTTACTTAAACCTTAACCTTCTTTCTGACCTATCGGTAAACGTCCCAAACCTTGGGGGCATTGTTAACCCCAATACATTTATAAAACTTTAATGAAAATTACCTAGACTTATGGAACAAACTTTCCATCTTGCAATAATTGTATTTTTATTTTTTATTTATTTTTATCTTACTAATTTTGCCTCAATCTTATATAAGATTGAAATGAGCTAATGATAAAACAAATGGATATTAGCTAGCAAAACTTTTTCTTTTTGCTTAAATAACATCTTATGGGAGATCAGCAATGCAATTAATTGCTGAACTAATCTCCTCTACATAATTTAAAAAAATTTCTCTGACCTAGTATTAAGCTATCTAACTTTAAAGGCAATTCTGGTCCTCATTTATTATAAAACGTTAATGGAACTTGCCTAATTAATGGATCCATTGCTCTGTTTCACAATATTTTTATTTTTTTATTATTTTTACTTTTATCTATACATTTTGCCTAATTTTCACATACTATATTGATGCGAACTTATGTTATAGCTAAAATAAGCTTGTTGACTCTTTTCATTACCGTTTTTGGCTATATGGCCTTTATTGCAGTTAAACTGTTAATCAATCTTTTTCTAATAGATATTTTTATAAAATTACCAGCGTTGAAAATTGTTCCTACAACTATAAGTTTAAGTTTATTTTGTTCCGCTTATCTGAAACGTATAATAATCGAGCAATTACAGTCCCACTGGTTAATACACATCTTGGTGATATTACTTTAAAGAAATATCAGGTTTTGTTAGTATCAGCCCACTTGATGAACTTCCTGACTCCCCCCCCCCCACAAGTTATACTCTATTATCTCCTCTTACACAGGGGAACGTCCAATACACTTAACACAAGATCCTACTAAACATACATAGTCAGGACCTATAATTTCATACATTTGGGCTATGGATTTTTCTTTTTTCTTAAAATAGCGGATTCCCTTTTTCACGGATGTTACATGTGCCTCCACTTGCTTTCCTCTGGTCCTCGCGGAAATATGCAGGGATTAGACAAAGGCCCCCTGACCCTTGTCTGGGAATTTTTACCCCAGGCATGGAAAACTTCTAAATCTTCATATGTCTATATAAATCTAATGACTTTTATTTTTCCTTTTGTTTTTTATTCCCTTTTTATGACAGATTGTACTGGATTTTCTTTCCTAACAACTTCAACTAAATCCGCGTGAATCGAGCCGAGTAGCCACTACCCTGGAACAATTGGTAAGTGCGGTTTTCTGTTTTGGTTGCCATGGCCCCCTTAAATGTCCAAAGTTTCAATGTGCCGCAAAAAAGGACGAAAGCTTTCCGATCTTTCCAAGCCAAAAAAGCACATATTGTGTGTCTACAAGAAACTCACTTTACTCCATCCTCCACTCCTAAATTTTATAGTACCTCATACCCACAAGTGTACACCGCTTCGGCACCCACCAAACAACGTGGCACACTCATTGCATTCCACCGTAATTCACAATTTACTTTGCATTCCGAAATCAAAGACCCAGAGTGTCGCTACCTAATTTTAACAGGGTATATTATGGACACAGCAGTAACTCTGGTTTCATACTATGCCCCTAACCACCAACCTTTACCCTTTCTTTCACACCTCTTCCAAGTTATTAATTCACATAAAATGGGTTCACTAATTGTATGTGGAGACTCCAATCATGTCCTCCTCCAGTTTCTGGACAAAACCCCATACTCCCCCCCACGTTATCAAGCCAGTAGATCCCTCGCTCAACTTCTCGATAGATGCAAACTAATCGACTCCTGGAGAGAATCCAACCCAAAGAAAATAAACTATACATATTTCTCAAACCCACACCAAACATTCAACCGAATAGATCACATATTTGTAACGATAGGTATTGTGCCTGAATTTATAGCCTCCAATATTATGCCTATCCCCTGGTCAGACCACAACGCAGTCTTTACCTCAATAGCATCTATTTTACCTAGACATATGCACTGCCAAAAAAATCGTTTTTTTCGTTTATTTACTTTTTTTTATCTTTTCGAAAATTCGGGAAAATCGAAAAAAAATATAGTTTTTGTTTCATTTGTTTTTTTTTTTTTTTTTTGCAAATTTGGAAATTCGGGAAAATCGAAAAAAAAAATTGTTTCAGTTTTATTCGTTTTTTGGCTTTTTTCGTAAATTCGTAAATTCAGGAAATTCGGAATTCGGAAATTTTATTTTCGGATTTCCGAAAAGCAAAAAACAAATAAAACGGAAAAGATGACATTTTCGGGAAAAAAATGAAACGAAAATGAAAAAAAAATATTTTCGGAAATTCTAAAAATTCTGAAAATTCGGAAATGAAACAATTCGGAAGCAAGAAAAATTTTTAATTTGAAAATTCGGGATTTCGGAATTTCTAAAGTTCGGAATTTCTAAAGTTCGAAAATTATAAAATTCGAAAATTATAAAAATCTAAAATTATAAAAATCTAAAATTCCACAATTTCGAAAATTCCACAATTTCGAAAATTCAGATTTTTTTAATTTTCGAATTTAAAATTTTTTTATTTTTTTAATTTTCGAAAATTTCATTTTCGAAAATTCGAAAATGAAAAATTCCAAAATTCGAAATTTCAAAAATGAAAAATTAGAAATTTCGCAAATTCGAAAATGAAAAATTTCGAAAACTTGAAAATGAAAAATTTGAAAATTAGAAATTTCGAAAATTTGAAAATTCGGAATTTCAAAAATTCTTCTTCCACATATACTGCGCTTCTCTAGAGACTTTTGTCACAGGGTCATTTAAAAAATGACAGGCAGAGGAAGAGGCAGGCCGGAGCCAAAGTGGGAAGTGGCACAAGGTGCGTTCGATTACGTCAAAGGACGCACCAGACTTGGTTGAGTGGCTCGCCACCTACATCACCACCATATACCCTCCGCTTGAGTCTAAGGAATTATTTTCCGATCTATCAGAAGACATTTTGGATGCGCAGCCATTCTTGGCATTGGATCAGGAAGAGGAGGTAGCAACAGCCGGCACTCAGCAGTCTGACGACAGTACTCAGATCAGCCCAAGGAGGTTGGTGCCCGCTGTTGCTGCCTACTCACTCACTCTATGTCACGTGGGTGCTCACAAGAGAGGAAGAGGAGGGGAGTTCAGAGGGAGAGATGGACCAGTAGATAGGGAGGAGAAGCAGGCCGAACTTACATTGCACAGGAGGGACAAACCAGACTCCTAATGTATCAGGAGCGAGCCATCAACCATGTACGATCACATCTGGCACTCCTAGGACGCTGGCCCATGGCTCCGCAGTGTGGGCTTTTTTTTTTTTTTTTTCAAATATTTTTATTAGGTTTTTAAAATATATAAATACAGATTATCATAACATATTATAGCATCGTATTCACAACAAAAAGATGACTTAGTGTGTAAACAATGGAGAATAACTTTGCATATACTGTACGGGGGAGGTATAATAACATTATAATCTCACACTCTTAAAAAAAAAAGAGGGTAAAGCAGGGGATTTGGGAAAGAAAAAAAAAAAAAAAAAAAAAATAAAAAAATAAAAAAAAGTGGAAAAATGCGATGTTCATCCATGTCCAGAGGGATAATGATCAAAGAATATTCGATTGTCATATTCCTTCAAAAAAAATAAAGCTAATATAAGGAGAGTCATTTAACAGAACAACAATATCAGTTGTCTAATAAATTTCTATATTCTCCGGAGTCTATAAATTGCAACCAACATGCCCATTTCTTGTAAAATTTTCCAGAGGAATCCGAAGATTGACTGATCAAATCTTCCATATTTGCTATATGTTGGGTTTTTCTCAACCAATCAGAGATAGACGGGGGAGAAGGTTGAAGCCATTTAGCTGGAATACAGAGTTTAGCTGCATTTATCAGGTGTAAGATTATTGAGTCTTTATAAACAGAATTGGGCAGCGTAGAGTGATGCAGTAAGTATTGTTGGGCGTTAAAATCTGGAGCATACGTAGTGATTTTATATATCATATCGTGTACTTGTTCCCAAAATGGTTTGATGTTTTTACAATCCCACCATATATGGAGTAGTGTGCCTACTTCAGAATTACATCTCCAGCACAGGGGGGATACATTGGGACTAAATTTATTAATGATATGGGGAGTTCTGTACCATCGTGAATACAGCTTGTATCCGTTTTCTTGGGTGAGTACGTTCAGAGTGCCTTTGTGTATTCTGCGAAACACTGTTTCCCACTGTTCCGAAGAGAGAGATATTTTTAATTCTTCCTCCCATTTGAGATTAGATGTGTCAGTTTTCAAATCAAATCCTGAGTAGAATAAGGAATGTAGTGTAGAGATCAAATGTTTTTGGGAAGATTTTTTCAGACATAAAATTTCGAAAGGGGTTTTCAGTCTATGCCAGTTGTAGCAAGGGTGTAGCTTATTAGCAAATTGACAAATAATCTCAAAATCACGTTGGGAGATATTATCGTCTGGGTGATCTGCAAGGAAGGCTTCATATGATACCGTGGCTCCTTGTTTAAAAAGCGTGTTGATTCTCAATGTGTCAGTCAAACATTTGCCGGTAGGTTTAATATAATACCTTCCCAGATGTATTTCTGGGTTATGAATCAAAGGAGTCATAGGACCATATGTTGATGAGATGTCATATTTTTTACAAAGAGATTTAAAAATGCGTAATGTGTTTCCAGTGATTAAATGGGAATTAATCTTTTTAGGGATTTTACTGGGATGAATCCAAGGCATGTGTGTTAGGGGAATAAGTTGCGTGTAAGAGGATTCCTCCAGTTTAACCCAATCCTTAACGTGAGCATGCAGATGCCAGTCTGCAATACGTGTCAGATGACACGCCCAATAGTATTTTTGTAAGTCCGGTAAGCCTATTCCCCCTAAAAGTTTGGGGATGATGAGTTTATCCCATTTAATTCTGGGTTGTCTCATGTTCCAAATGAATTTTAGGCACATTCGCTTAAAGTTCCTAAAAAATGTGCATGGAACTCTGGTTGGTATAGTCTGGAGTAGGTACAAAAATCTCGGGAGAACGTTCATTTTAATAATATCTGCCCTCCCAAACCATGAGAAGAAATTTGAGCCCCACTTGATTAAATCAGCTTTGATTGTTGCAAGTAGTGGTATAAAGTTTTTGTCAAACAGGTCTTTCACGTTTGGTGTTAAATTAACCCCTAGGTAGGTCAGGCATTCCTTTTCCCAACTAAAAGGAAAGTTTTGTTGGCAAAGTGATACTACAGATCCGGGTAGAGAAATATTCAGGGCCTTAGATTTGGCAAAATTAATTTTCATATTAGAGATGGTATGGAACAGGGAAAGGTCTTTCAATAAATTGGGAATAGTAGTGATGGGACTAGAGAGGAATAATAGGATGTCATCAGCAAATGCAGCTAACTTATACATCTTATCATTTATAGCGATACCCCTGACATCCCTGTTCATTCTGATTTTACACAAAAAAGGTTCTAAAATGAGCACAAAAATTATTGGTGAAAGTGGGCATCCCTGTCTTGTTCCATTCGACACAGAGAAAGCCTCCGACAGCCCGCCGTTAACTTTGACCCTAGCCGTGGGAAATGAGTATAGTAATTGAATGAATTGAAGTAGTCTGTTTTGTAATCCTATAGCTTTTAATGCTTCATGCATATAATCCCAGGCTACTCTGTCGAAGGCTTTCTCTGCGTCGAGGGATAATAAAAATCCCGGCGAATTATTGTTTTGGAGCCAATTTTGAATAAGGATCGCTTTAGTGGTATTGTCTCTTGCCTCTCTACCTGGAATAAATCCAACCTGATCTAGGGCAATAAGATTAGGCAGTAAGGGCAGTAAGCGATTAGCAATAATTTTAGCGTACAATTTAATATCTACATTTAGGAGCGAGATAGGTCTGTAATTGGATACCATCGTTACATCTTTATTAGGTTTAGGAATCACCGCTATATGTGCTTCCAATAAATTTTTGGCAATTTCTGGGGGAGCAGGAATAGAATTGAAAGCGTGTATGAAATGTGGAATAACAATATCCGGGAAAGATTTATAATAGTTCACCGTAAACCCATCAGGTCCTGGGCATTTGCCCATATTCAATTGTTTAAGAGCTATTAAGGTCTCGGTTAAATCTATAGGTTTTTCCAAATTTTTAGCTACTGTCAAGTCTATAGGTTTAGGACTATATTTTTTCAGAAAATCAGAGGTAAGATTTTTTCTATCAAGCGAATCTTTTGGAGGAATTATAGTGGGCAAGTTATATAGATGAGAGTAAAATTTCCGGAATTGGTTTGCAATATCATTGGAATTGCTGTATGATTTCCCAGTAGAGTCAGATATGGAGTATATGTTATTATTTATTTTCGATTTTTCTGAGTTAATTGTGTTAGCTAAAAGTCTACTGATTTTGTTGCCAAATTCATAAAAGACTTTTCTTGACAGATTTAAGTTGCGTTTAATTTTTTTTTCTAACAGCAAAAGAAGTTCTTCCCTGGCCTTAATAAGTTCTGAAAGAGTCTCCTTTGCTAATGATTGTTTATGTTTTTTTTCCAAACAATTAATTCGGTCTGTGAGATCTTTGATGCACATCTGTCTTAATTTATTTCTTTTAGAAGCCAAGGAAATTAATTCCCCCCTGAGTACGCATTTGTGTGCTAACCAAACGTTTAATGGATGAACTTCTGCCGAATTATTATCTTCGAAATAATGTGTAAGTTTAGTTTTCAGTAATTCAACATTACTGGTGTCGTTGAGTAGGGAATTATCAAGTTTCCACCTAGGGGGTAATAAAGGTTTTTCCTTGAATGATAAAGACATAGCTATGGGATTGTGATCTGATATAATCATAGGTTCTATAGTGGCATCTATGAGAGTATCTAGACCATTTTGAGATATTAATAGATAGTCCAGTCGCGAATATGTATCGTGGGGAGTGGAATAAAATGTAAAATCTTTACTATTGGGGTGCAGAGTGCGCCATGCATCATGTAGTGATAATTTGTGAAGGGAATTTTTAATTGTTCTTAGAGCTTTGTACGAAATTTTTGAAGATCCAGACGAAGTGTCCAATAGAGGGTTGAGGGCTAGATTAAAATCCCCCCCAACAATGAGCATACCGGTTGCAAACGATTCAAGAGTTTCCAATGTATGTACAAGGAATGGAGCATGCGATTTGTTAGGTGCATATAAATTAGCAATCGTGACAGGTACATTGTAAAGAGAGCCCTTGAGGAACAAATATCTCCCTTCGTTATCAATTTTGGAGTCCATCAGTTTAAATGGACAATGTTTAGAAACCATAATAGAGACTCCTCCTGTTTTAGAACCAGGATTGGTAGCATTATAAATATGAGGGAATCTCTTGTCTTTAAAAATCGGAGCGTTATCCGTCTTAAAATGGGTCTCCTGAAGTAATATGATGTCAGCCTTGGATTTAGTAAGTATTAAAGATAATTTAGACCTCTTTTCGGGCACATTGAGGCCTTTTACATTTAAGGAATAGAACTTAACTTTGCTTAGTTGAGTTGACGAGCCAGCAACTGAATGAGTCATCGCATCAAATGGGTAGGGTATGTGAGGGATAAAGTTAATAAAGGGGGTGAGATCAGAAAAATTTATTGAATATAAGAGAAATATATAAAAAAAAATAAGTAAATAAATAAATAAATATAACGAAAATAACTAATGGGAAAAGAAAAGGGAGAAAATAAAGTTTGAAGACGTATATCAAATCACAACAATTGGTAGTTAAAACACAAGTATTATGGATATATAAATGTGTCAAAAATTTTTAGACAATTTAATAAAAAGAAAAAGGAGACCACCCTTTAAGGCGGTATAATTGGTGAGGAATAAAGCAGACTCTTCACGTCGCTGACCCAGATAGGGTTAGGATAGAGAGCTTTACTCCGTGGGGGTTGGAATGAAACTGAACTCGGATAGAGCCTAGGATCGTCAATCTGCCCACCACTACAGACCTGCATAGCTATGCATGTGGTAGTAGAAGTAGATCGAGACGGGAGTAAATAAAAATCCATTAACCTAAATATATAACCTGAGGGCAAAACATTCTTTCGGTGTATAACAAAGTTGCAGAATATTGCAATATATCAACAAATCCAGGAGATTAACCAATACATGTTATTCTTTCGTTTAAATAGAGTGGATACTTTTCTGTCAACAATAAAAAGAAAGAAGAAACATGTGAAAATTATTCAAATGGCATCAACATATACAAAGTGAATTGTATTGTAATCTTGTATATTCGAATAAAAAGAGAAAATAATAAAAATATGAAGGGATATAATAGGCTCTATAATCATTGTGTCATAGCCAACAAAACAGTATCCTCCAAGCCCCAAGAAATACATTCAGTGCAAGCTCCCCTGCACTGAAGCATTCAAATGGGAATCGTTTCCTGCTGGATATTAATTCACCGACAGGAGCATCTATCAGCTAAGATGTAAAAATACAATAACACTATAATATGAATTTAGATTGCGCCAGTGTTTAGACAACCACTCAGACTAGTACTGAACATACAAACATTAAATATATCATAATGTACTAGTGGCAGTAAAAAAGATTAGATGGACAAAACACAAAAGGCATCTTGCGGGATGAAGATATTCAGTATTCTCTCCTAGATTTTCTATTGCGTGTTGAGCTGGGAGATTGGAGGTCGGTGTGTTGATCTTTAGCTGATAAGGGTAATTTCTCCGTAGACAATGAGCGACGTCTTCTGGACCTGGATGGAGCTACTTCCATCATATCATCTTGCACATTTTCCTTCCTGTTGGGACGAGGTCTGAAATCTGCATACCAATCCGGAACATCCATATAAGGGATATCCATTGCGCAGCAGAAAGGGTGCAAATCTTCAGGTACCCTCAAGAGAGCTGATTGGCCCTGATAGGTGGCGAACAGTCCGAATGGGAACTTCCACCGATAGATTATATTTTTGCTGCGTAGTGCTTCCAGTAAAGGTCTCAGGTCTCTCCTATGTTGGAGTGTAATATATGATAAATCCTGATAAATTTGGATTAGCGTCCCTTCATAAACGCATTTTGATCGCAGCTTGGCGTTTCTTAAAATTTCTTCTTTAAGTTGAAAATCGCATAGACAGCATATAACATCCCTTGGCGGATCAGTGGCTCTGCCTTTTGGTTTAAGGGCTCTGTGTAGGCGCTCCATTTTGATCGCTGATGCTGCGGGACGGCCCAAGAGGTTATTGAACAGTCCAGTGATGACTGATGTAAGATTGTCATTTTCTACATTCTCTGGAAGACCCCGAATCCGTAAATTATGGCGACGGCTTCGGTTCTCCAAATCTTCCACTTGGCGATGCAAATCTCTTAGGTGGAGTGTATGAGAATCTACTTTGCGATTCACATGACGTATCACAGCGCTGTGTTGCGCAGTTGTTTTTTCCACTTCTACCACTCGCGCTGTAACTGCGCGTACCTCTATAGTTAGTTCAGCTATGGCGGCTGCCAATGTAGACTTTATGTCCGCTGCAACCAAGTGGAGGTCTCCCAAACTAGGTCGTTGTGCCAAATCATTGGGTGTCCCGGCATTGTGGTCACGGTTAAAGGGCGAAATACCGTCGGGTGTAATTTGCGGATGCATTGAGCTCGGCAGGTTCTCCATTATGACCGCCTATGTATCTCCGGTGCAAGATTACAAGGGGCTGTATCTTTGTCAATATCCCTTAAATTTAGTCGCAACTTGCACAAAATATGCCCGGGTGTATACTGATCTCCGGTATGGGTCGTTGGGTATCAAGAACGGCTTACCGGTGTCCCGACCAGCCAATTTAGGTCTGTAATAGCGGGAGCTCTCAGACTAGGCAACCATCTTCAGTCCCGGCTAGACCACGCCCCCCAGTGTGGGCTTTTTTTAACGTGTCCGCTGCAGACAATAGTGTTGCCATCTGCAGTCAACGCATAAGTGGTGGTAAGCACAACTATCAGGAATCAAGTACTCACCGAGATCGAACTGCCGAGGGTGGTTCACCTTTACGACCAAGCGCGCCCGCCCACTGAGTTTTGGAACAGGTGGCGGAAGCACGAGGCGGTACCGGTGCCAGTGGAGAAGCGTTGAACGGTGACAGTTGTAGATGACAGGTGCTTCTGGGTGACTGCAGACGGAAACAGGAACAAACGATACTGAAGCCGGATAACCGGTACTGAAAGAGTCCAAGAAACAAACTGGAAAGTCCGGGGTACAAGCCAAGGTTCGGGGAGCAGAGAAGACAGCAGATCCGGGTCACAAGCCAAGAGGTTCAAGGGCAGGAGAAACAACAACAGAGTCCAGGTCACAAGCCGAGGTCGGGGTCAGAAGAGTTCAATAGAGTGGTGAAGCAATCTGAGGTCAGGTTCCAGGTGAGAGGTGAGTCGAACGGAATTCCAACAGGAAATGGTTTCCAGAGACACAGGTTCAGGAAGTAGATGACGATAAACCAGCAACCTGTCTACTGACAGGAGCTGGTTTAAATAGGGCGGTCACGCTGGTGATTGGCCCCGAGAGGTCACATGCATATGCGCACACGCCTAAAGTGCCCAGTTAGCCGCCGGGAAGCCAATCTACTACGCTGGTGTGTTAAAGGAGGTAGTACAGCGCTTTGGCCCTGACAGTGCCCCCCCAAGGGGCGGACTCCGGACGCCTAAACTGGCCATCAACTCCGGATGCTCCTGGTGAAAAACACGAATTAGCCGAGGGGCATGCACATTTCTTGAAGGTTCCCATGAGTTGTCTTCTGGAGGGTAGCCCCTCCATTTGATCAGGTATTGGAGTTGTCTCCCCTTTTTTCTACAGCTCAAAATGGCCTCGACCTCAAACCCCTCTTCTCCATCAATCTCCACTGGTGGTGCAGGAAGAGCTGCCCTTCCCTGAAAAGGGTCGGGGATGGTAGGTTTTAGGAGGGAGGCATGAAAAACTGGGTGGATTCTATAAGAGTTGGGTAATGAAAGTTCAAAAGCTACTTCGTTGATCTTGCGTTTGATTCTAAACGGGCCAATGAATCTCGGACCTAGCTTCCGGGCAGGAACTGGCAACTTCAAATTAGCCGCGGAGAGCCAGACCTCTTCCCCAATTTCAAAAGAGGGACAGTCCTTCCTTCCCTTATCATAGAATTTCTTATAATCCTCTTGGGCTTGCTGCATTACATCCCTGTTTCCAAAAGTTAGACTGTAAGGTGGTTATACGTTCCTGGGCAGCTGGGACAGGTATCTCCGGGAGAGGGTCTGGCAGGAAGGCCGGGTGAAAACCGCAATTAGCCCAAAAGGGTGTTTGGTTGGTGGTAGTGTGAACAGAATTATTGTAGGCAAACTCCGCGGTGGGCAATAGAGATGACCAATCATCTTGGGAGGCAGAACAAAAACATCTGAGGTATTGTTCAAGAGTTTGGTTCGTCCTTTCCGTTTGCCCGTTGCTTTGCGGGTGGTAGGCCGATGACAAACATGTTTTGACTTCCAGGGATCTGAAAAGCTCTCTCCAAAATTTAGAGGTAAATTGGACCCCTCTGTCTGAGACAATGGTTTTGGGGACCCCGTGAAGCCTAACGATTTCTTTGAAGAAAATTTTCGCCGTTTCGGCAGCAGAAGGGGTTCCAACCATGGGTAGAAAATGTGCCATTTTAGACAGGCGATCCACGACTACCAGGATTGTCGTGAAGCCCTCCGATGGAGGTAAATCTACGATGAAATCTAGAGCAATATCAGCCCACGGACGTTCTGGAACTGGCAGAGGCTTAAGTAACCCCCAGGTCTTGGTTTTAGGACCCTTGTTGCGTTGACAGATTGCACATGAAGAAATGTAAGTTTTACAGTCTTGTTTCCATTTTGGCCACCAAAAATAACGGGAAAGTAGTTCAGAGGTCTTCCTTGCCCCAAAATGACCGGCTAACTTACGGTCGTGGAAGGTGCTCAGAACTGATTGCCTGATCTCGGTGGGAACGTAGATCCTGTCTTGAAGCCAAAATAAGCCATCGCGCTCCTTTAGTGACGATGATACTGGGTCCGAGATTTGTCTGGATGCAATTTTGATGGAATTTAACAGATCAGTTTCAGAAACCAAGAGAAAATTCCGGGAAGGCAGGATGGTACTTGGTTCCGCTGTGCAAGGAGTCTCTGGGAACATCCTGGAAAGTGCGTCCGCCTTTCCATTTTTCGAACCAGGCCTATAAGTAATATGGAAATTAAATCGTAAAAAAAAAAGAGCCCATCGAGCTTGTCTAGGTCTCAAACGTTTTGCGGAGCGCAAGTACTCGAGATTTTTATGGTCCGTAAAAATTATAATCGGGTGAATTGCTCCTTCTAACAAGTACCTCCACTCCTCGAGGGCAAATTTGATAGCGAGGAGTTCTCTGTCCCCTACGTCATAATTCCTCTCTGGAGTTGTTAGTTTCCTGGAGGCAAAGGCCACGGGATGGAGTAGGGACTTTAACCCTTGCCTTTGTGAAAGAATGGCTCCTAGGGCTGTCTCAGAGGCATCCACTTCCAAAGTAAAGGGCAACTTTGGATCAGGGTGCCGTAAGACAGGTGCTGAAGAAAAAATATTTTTTTAGTTTCTCAAAAGCTTCCTGAGCCTCCTGCGACCAGTGAAAATGGCTGCCTTGGTGGGTAAGTTTGGTGATAGGAATCACGATGGCAGAAAACCCGACGATAAATCGCCGGTAGAAATTGGCGAAGCCAATAAACCGCTGCACTGCCTTCTTATCCACTGGTGTCGGCCAGTCTAAGATGGCTTTGATCTTCTGGGGATCCATGGTGACCCCGCCGGTGGAGATGACAAAACCTAGAAACTGTATCGTCGTTCTTTCAAATTCGCATTTTTCGGCTTTCAAAAATAATTTGTGTTTCCTGAGGATAGTAAGAACTTTCTTGACGTGGTGCCTATGAAGCTCAAGAGAAGGGGAAAAAATAAGGATGTCGTCCAGGTATACAACTAAAAAATCGTCCAAATACTCACGAAAGATATCATTGACCAGATGTTGAAAGGTGGCCGGGGCATTGCAGAGGCCGAATGGCATGACGAGATATTCAAAATGACCGAACCATGACCTGAAGGCGGTCTTCCATTCATCCCCGACTCGGATTCTAACAAGATTGTAGGCACCCCTCAGATCCAATTTGGAAAACACCTGGGCATCTCGAAATCTCTGAAAAAGCTCTGGTATGAGAGGCAACGGGTACCTATTTTTGATGGTGATCCGGTTAAGTTCTCTGTAGTCGATACAGGGTCGTAACGAGCCGTCTTTCTTTTGAACGAAAAAGATACCTGCCCCCGCTGGAGAAGAAGAAGGTCGGATAAAGTTCTTTTGTAAGTTTTCGTCGATGTATTCCTTAAGGGCCGCAAGCTCGGTTTCAGATAACGAGAAGATGCGGCCGAAAGGTATTTCAGAGCCAGGTAAGAGATCAATCGGGCAATCATAAGGCCGATGGGGAGGGAGAGAGTCAGCCTGCTGTTTATCAAAAACGTCTTTAAATTCATGGTAAACAGAGGGGACGTGAGGTGGAAGTTCAGGTGAGGTTACCACAGTTGAACAGGTGGCTAC
Organism: Rana temporaria; assembly: GCF_905171775.1. Classification (NCBI taxonomy): domain Eukaryota; kingdom Metazoa; phylum Chordata; class Amphibia; order Anura; family Ranidae; genus Rana; species Rana temporaria. The sequence continues at coordinate 294,120,574 of NC_053491.1, read as the reverse complement.
CGTGGGTGCGCAGCAGTTTTGGGCACAAAAGGAAGATGTAAAGTTGACCTCTTTCTTCAGCCAATCGATGCAAGGTTGATGTGTTTGCAACCAGGGGAGTCCTAAAATAATAGGAAAAAGCGGTGAAGGAATGAGATCTAGTCGTAGAAATTCCTGATGACCTGAATCGGTAATGGCTAGAAGAGGCACAGTTTCCTGTGAGACTAGTCCCAATTTAGGAAAAGAGCCATCGGCCAAATGTATTTGCAGGCGTTGATCCTTATTGCGAAGGGGTATGTGGAGTTTAAGGGCTAAATTGGAGTCCAGAAAATTACTGCATTCACCTGAATCAAGGATGGCCGGGAGGCGGATGGTCTTTTCCGGTAGCTGTAAAGAGACGAAGAGTACGAGATGAGTTTGAGAACTATTTGAGACATGAAGGTTGAAAACGGGTTGAATCGGGAACTTACTCGGTCTTATGGGGCAGGTGCGAAGAAAATGACCGGTGGCACCGCAATACAGACACAAGTTATTCTGGCGTCTACGCAGTCTTTCCTCACTGGTGAGAGGGGTTCGAACCAGTCCGAGTTGCATGGGTTCCGGGTCTGGAAGACTGCCGTGTTGAGGAGCCACAGGAGGGGATGCAGCTGGAACTACCCTGGGTGGAACCCAAGCAGGGCGTGAAGTCTGGAAGCGCTCAGTGCGTCGTTCTCGTAAACGTCGGTCCAGCTGGGTGGCGGACTGGATCAAGGCTTCTAACGAAGCGGGAGCCTCGGTTCTTGCCAACTCATCCTTGAGAGTTTCTGAGAGTCCCTGGTGGAATTGGTATTTTAGTGCTGCGTCATTCCAGCCGGTGTCAGCTGGCCATCGACTTGGACATATCCCTCCTGAAGTTTCTGCACCGCCTTGGTAAGTGCGGACACCTGCTGGCAAAGTGTCTCGAAAGGTGAACGCACCCTGTCGGTCTCGGACATTTTTTGTTTTCGGCTGGTTTATACGATCAGGAATCAAGTACTCACCGAGACCGAACTGCCGAGGGTGGTTCACCTTTACGACCAAGCGCGCCCGCCCACTGAGTTTTGGAACAGGTGGCGGAAGCACGAGGCGGTACCGGTGCCAGTGGAGAAGCGTTGACCGGTGACTGTTGTAGATGACAGGTGCTTCTGGGTGACTGCAGACGGAAACAGGAACAAACGATACTGAAGCCGGATAACCGGTACTGAAAGAGTCCAAGAAACAAACTGGAAAGTCTGGGGTACAAGCCAAGGTTCGGGGAGCAGAGAAGACAGCAGATCCGGGTCACAAGCCAAGAGGTTCAAGGGCAGGAGAAACAACAACAGAGTCCAGGTCACAAGCCGAGGTCGGGGTCAGAAGAGTTCAATAGAGTGGTGAAGCAAACCGAGGTCAGGTTCCAGGTGAGAGGTGAGTCGAACGGAATTCCAACAGGAAATGGTTTCCAGAGACACAGGTTCAGGAAGTAGCTGTTGATAAACCAGCAACCTGTCTACTGACAGGAGCTGGTTTAAATAGGGCGGTCACGCTGGTGATTGGCCCCGAGAGGTCACATGCGTATGCGCACACGCCTAAAGTGCCCAGTTAGCCGCCGGGAAGCCAATCTACTACACTGGTGTGTTAAAGGAGGAAGTACAGCGCTTTGGCCCTGACAACAACACTTACCTAGGGACGACCGCCTTAAGAAGGCACCTGGCCTCCCATCACCGAGCCCAGTGGGAGCAACGCCATCAGAACCCACAAAGCCACACTCCAGGCTCTCACTGTCCAGCCCCTTCTCCTTCCCCTCTATGCTCACAATTGTCCTCGACTCCACCTTCTATCATGCCTTCCTCATGTTTTTCTGCAAAAAGGCAGTCTTCCGTGGCCCAAATGTTCAATCGTAAAAAACGATGACGCCGGATAACCCTCTTGCCCAACGGTTGACCGCTGGCTTGTCGGAACTGATAGCCCGCCAACTACTGCCATATAAACTGGTGGAGTCGGAGGCCTTTCGAAAATTTGTGGCCCGTGGAACGCCACAATGGAAGGTCCCAGGAAGGACATTTTTTTCACAGAAGGGCATCCCAGAGCTATATGGTCATGTTCAGCGCCAAGTGAATGTATCTCTGGCAGACAGTGTCGGTGCCAAGATATATCTGACCACAGACACGTGGTCTAGCAAACACTGGCAGGGAAGGTATATAACTTTCACTGCCCACTGGGTGAACCTTCTGACGGCCGTCAAGCATGTAACCCGTGGTACCCATGTAGATTTGGTTTAACCGCCACGGATTACATGCGGGCCTGCCTTTTCTTCTCCTCCTCCTCCTACTCCATCCTCCCTCTCCTCCTCGGCTGACTTCTCATTTTCCGATGCTACCGTCTCTTCTGCTGCGCCGCCCAGTTTAATACCTAATGTACCCCCAGCCACAGAATACAAAGTTGTTTGCTGTCCGGTGAACGCCTGTGGTCGTGGGCTAATTTTTGGGGCCTGTAATGGCCGACACTTACTTCTGTATCCGTTGAATGTCTAAAATACCACCAGCCACAGAATACAAAGTTGTTTGATGTCCAGTGAACGCCTGTGGCTGTGGGCTAATCTTTGGGGCCTGTAATGGCCGACACTTAGTTCTGTATCCGTTGAATGCCTAATGTACCACCAGCCACAGAATACAAAGTTGTTTGCTGTCCGGTGAACGCCTGTGGCCGTGGGCTAATTTTTGGGGCCTGTAATGGCCGACACTTACTTCTGTATCCGGTGAATGCCTAATGTACCACCAGTCACAGAATACAAGGTTGTTTGCTGTCAGGTGAACGCCTGTGGGTTAGTTTTTGGGGCCTGTAATGGCCGACACTTACTTCTGTATCCGGTGAATAGCTTAATGTACCTCCAGCCACAGAATACAAAGTTGTTTGCTGTCAGGTGAATGCCTGTCGGCTAATTTTTGGGGCTTGTAATGGCCAGCACTTACTTATGTATCAGGTTTTTCACTTAATACTTCTGGTAGATCAGTGTCCATGTTGTGTGACTATTTGTGCACAGCTAGTAAGTATTTTGTGGTTGCAAATATGACCTGAAGGTTTTTAATATTCGCCTGCCATTAAAGTCAATGGGGCCTGCCGCGAACTTGCGGATCGCAGACATTTGCGATTGTTAGCGGTTAGCGTTCGCGGCCCGCCCCGAGAGTACAGAGCCTGCTGCAAATCAGCAGTGAGCATTCTGGTGTTTGCTAGGCAACCCAAAGAGGAAGCTCACCTGCCCAGCTCTGAGCTTCCTGAAAGGAATACACATGGGGGCGGTGAACAACAAGTCCCAGAGAGCCAAACCACTGCCTGAACAAACAAAAACATGAAAGAACGAGAGAGTGCCAGCTCCTGCCTAATAAAGGTATATCCAGTCATTTATACCGCCAGTGACCTTTGCCAGAAATACACAGTCATTTATACTGTACCTTACTATCCCAGCACCATAGGAACCCACCTCCTCAGGAGTTTTATAACCTATATGAAGGGGGGGGGGGTCTTCTGAATCGGGAGATGCTGAACCCAAACAGGGTAGATGGAGAAAAAAAATTAATAATAATCTTTAAAAGGCGTCTGAAGTGAGGATGAAAAAAAAAACACTGGTGTGGGCAGACAGCCGCTCTTTATGGGCTAAGAAAAAGGTGATCCTGGATGGAGTCAGAGAGGGCGGAGCTGACCCATAGTAGGCTGACATGGGGAGGTCCAGGAAAGACAGTTACTGGAGTCAGGCTCCACATGCTCAGTTTGGTGTGTATTGCTAGACTGCTATATACTGCTGATAAGAAAAGGTATTTAGCAGTTTATGTTTACTAAAATTATTGCATTTCCATGTTCCGTGTACTGTGGGAGACCAGATATAGTGAATGCAGGGTCCTGGGTATAGTAACACTTTAATTGGTTCCCCAAATGGTAAATGCACCTCTGTGTTTATAGCTGGGAGGTTAGAAGCGGAATTCTACTTTTAATTTCGAATAGAAAATGTATGTAAACGCATATTGCTATAAGATATCTATAATGTGAGAAAAAAACAAGTAACGTTTTTAGTATAAATAGATGCTATATTTCTTTTTCTTTCTTTCTTTCTTAATTCTAACCCTCACACAATACAGTTGCTATAAAAATAAAAATAAATGCTTTCAGACTCGGGTAGACTTTTTTGCAGCTTCCAGATTCCCCTAAAGATGTGATGTAAAAATGTAATGGTAAATACTGCAAAATCTGATGAGAAGCTGGAGGGCATTTAATTATCCCTAGCAATCTGTCTTTTTTTTTTGCTGTTTGATTGACAGCTAATTACTGTGGTGCCATTTTTTTGGCAGTGGGATTTAATCTCCCAGATGGAAAGCAAATCAGTTGGTCCTTGCATCACAGCTGAGGTATACTTTGGCTCAGCTTTAATTTATTCTCTTAAGCCAAAAGCGTCTAGTAATTTTAAGGTTCAAAAATACAATTTTTCTGACTTTAAGCAAGTAAGTGAAAAGAACCTTTCAGACTTAGAGTTTTTTTTATGATTCTCTGGGAAATATTGACACTACTTGAAATGCAATGCTCCAAAGTAATGTCATATGTGGGTGATTCCCATTTTCAGATGTAATGGTGGCATTTTGACTTGGGAACTGTTCGTAATGGTTAAACATGAGTTGGAAAAGCATTAAGTTGGATTCTACAGAGGAATGAGCTAAATCTCTGAACAACACAGCGTGGAGTGGAATCGGTCACAAATTTAAATTTTTTGAGCTTTTGAAACATGTCAGTTCCCAAGTAGGTCTTACACTAGGGATATAAAAACAATCCTTTTACTTACCTGAACTATTGAGATCTATCAATTATTCTCTAGCCGCTCAGTTTTTCTACCAATTTAGGCATTATCTAGCCATGTACAAAATGTAGCATACACAAGTTGAGCAATATTTTCTGTGATCTGATTCTCTTTTCAGTATCTCACATAAAAGAACAATTAGGGCGTTTAGCAGCCAACAAAACATTTAGAATGTCTTGATAAAAGTAATGCTAAGAAATGGTCTTCGAAGAAATTATCTAATTCCCTAAAATTCCTTCTTAAAAATTATTATTTGTCCTATATGACCTCAGCAACATAGTATTAAAATCCATTGCAAAACACAAATTTTCTCATTGTAGATTATATGCTTACATTTTTTATTTTTTTTAACTACTTCAGAACCAGTATGTTACACTACCTTCACAACCAGAACATTTATTTTTTTTCCGTTTTTTTTTTTAGCTTGATATAGCCAATTGTTTTTTTTGGGTATGTAATAACATTTTTTTTATTTTATTATATAAAAAAAACTGTACCATACTTTTTAGTATAAAAAATATAAAATGCCAGGGCAGTAAAACACCCCACAAATTAATCCTTTTTGGAAACAGACACAAATATGATCAAACCTTTGCCCCATTTTTTTTTTTTTTTTTTTGGGGGGGAAATGGAGAAGCATGCTTGTGATACGATGATTAAAAAATAAATTGAGGAGGCAAGGGCCTTATTTCAGTTCTCTACAAAACAGCGCTGGCTTTGGGTTTCTCTGGTGAGCCTCCATATAAAAATTAATGGGAGACTGACTGTGATGAACAGTTTGCCCCCGGAAAATTGGACACAATGCTGGATAATTTGCGCAAAGCTACAAAATCCTTGGCAGTTAGAGAAACAGCCTGTACGGTATCGACTAGATGGTATTATACTCCTTCCAGACTCCAGGCCATATTTCCTGGAACATCTGGACTATGTTTCAGGGGCTGTCAGCTTCCAGATACCTTTAAGCACATATTTTGGGATCGTGGGCTACTTTCTCCAGCATGGAAGAAAGTCACTGCCATTGCTTCTGCGATATCAGGTACTCCCCTACAGTCTCAATGTGTCTACCAATCCCAGGTATCTTCCGCAAGGAACTATTTGCATATCCACCTTGTGGGCCATTGCTCTGCACTGGAAGACCCCCCATTGTGAACAGAATAGATACAGTTATAATAATGGAGAGGATTTTGTATACCTTACAGCAGCCCTCAAAATTTACACTAGCCTGCTCGCATTTTGCGAGTAAATTTTGAGGGCTGGCGAGTGTGGGCTGCTTGGGACCGGGTGGGGCGAGTGAGCAGAGGAGCCGCTGCCGTCTGGTTGTTCAGAGCGCGGGGAACACTAGCTTTCAATTCAATAGCTGTGTTCCCCGACACGAGCCATCATATACAGCCCCTCCCCCTTGTCCGGGCACTTTGATAGACAGATCACCCGTCCCAGGATTGGACGGGTGATCTGTCTATCAAAGTTTCCCAGACAAGGGGGGAGGGGCTGTATATGATGGCTCGTGTCGGGGAACACAGCTATTGAATTGAAAGCTGTTATGCTCCCGGCGGCTCCGGCTCCTCTCCTCTCTTACCCAGCACAGGTAGGCTGCAATATGGGGACACTCTGTCTGCAATATGGGGACACATGCTGCATTGGTAGACATGGGCAGGCTGCATTTTTGGGCACGGATAAAGTTGTTGTTAATAATTATTTTTATGACTTAATTCTGCATAAAACATTTAAGTGTCATTTCATGAGAATTTATGAGGGTGTGTCTAGGGGTGGGATTAGGGGGCGGACATGGTAGGGGTTGGGCGGGGCAACTGGTGGCGAGTACGCCTTGAGGCCTGGCTAGTAGCTCAGGACTTGAAATTTTGAGCCCTGCCTTACAGGATAAAATGCACCTGTTTGAGCATAGATGGGATGTGTGGAAAACCCACAGGCATATTTTACTATCACAAGACTAAATGCCAACCTAGGGGCGAGTTAATTGGACTTTTTAGGCACAAATGGTTGGTCGAAATATAGTCAATACAGAGAACAATTTTCTCTAAAAAGTTTATGGTTTATTTAGACATAGAAAGAAAATTATAATACATATTAAAATGAAATTGCCATTCGCAGCAAGACTATCTGGTGAACCAACTAGAAAACTTAGCAAGCCTCTCTAAACAAAGTCACAGGAATAGTAAAAAAATAACAGATAACAGTATATCCAAATTGTGGTTGTGAACTTTCAAAACATGAAAGGCAACCTAAGGGTACAAATAATAATAATGGTCCTGTGTAGTTGTGAAGGTGCAGGCAGAGAATGTCTGCAATTGTATGACTTGCACGCTTAGTTGACTCGACCGGTTTCGCGCTAACTTACAGCGCTTCCTCGCGGAGTCTAGGTATGGTTGGCTGTAGAACAATATTCAACAAACATATAAAAAAAAAAAAAAAACATAAATTCAAAACATAAATTAATTTAAACGACAATAGATATCATCTGAAAATCATCTGAAAAGTACACACATAAGCAAGCAAAGAAATGGCAACACTGAATCCCAGATGTGGTGAGGGAGAAAACAGAACAAGGGAGAAGTAGGTGTGGCATAGAGAAGGAAAAGAAAAAAAGGGAAGAGAGAAAAGGGAAAAAGGGAAGGAAGGGGAAGGGGGAAGGGAAGAGAGAGAGTAGGGGGGGCGGAGGAAGAAAAAATATGGAATAAGGAATTGAAGGGAGCAGAAAAGAGGGAAAGGAAAGAGAGGGAAGGAAAGAAGGGGGAAAGGAATAGGAGAGAAAGGAATAGGGGGGAGAGAAAAATTAGTGGGGGAAGGGCAGAGAGGGAAGGGAAGGTAAGGAAACAAGAAATAGTGAGGTGAATAAAATAAAATTTTATTTCCTTCCCTTTTTCCTTTTTCTCTCTTCCCTTTATTTCTTTTCCTTTTCTATGCCACACCTACTTCTCCCTTGTTCTGTTTTCTCCCTCACCACATCTGGGATTCAGTGTTGCCATTTCTTTGCTTGCTTATGTGTGTACTTTTCAGATGATTTTCAGATGATATCTATTGTCGTTTAAATTAATTTATGTTTTGAATTTATGTTTTTTTTAATTTTTTATATATGTTTGTTGAATATTGTTCTACAGCCAACCATACCTAGACTCCGCGAGGAAGCGCTGTAAGTTAGCGTGAAACCGGTCGAGTCAACTAACCGTGCAAGTCATACCATCGCAGACATTCTCTGCCTGCACCTTCACAACTACACAGGACCATTATTATTATTTGTACCCTTAGGTTGCCTTTCATGTTTTGAAAGTTCACAACCACAATTTGGATATACTGTTATCTGTTATTTTTTTACTATTCCTGTGACTTTGTTTAGAGAGGCTTGCTAAGTTTTCTAGTTGGTTCACCAGATAGTCTTGCTGCGAATGGCAATTTCATTTTAATATGTATTATAATTTTCTTTCTATGTCTTAATAAACCATAAACTTTTTAGAGAAAATTGTTCTCTGTATTGACTATATTTCGACCAACCATTTGTGCCTAAAAAGTCCAATTAACTCGCCCCTAGTTATTTCCTTTATCATTTACATTAGGACGTGGCACACTTTTACATCTAAATATCCACATGTACACTACATGTGAGGATATTTTCTATCCCCTTTTTTCTAAATGCCAACCTAGGTTACCAGACCTTGCCTGATCAATGCCCTCAGGTATACCTTTCCCCTACTTCTTTATGTATTTGTTGTTTTAGATAATAAGGACCAGTATTTTCTAACGACTTTCTTGTATGCTACAGAATTATTGTTCTTTACTTTGGTTATCATAGATGTCCTCTTGACATCAATTTTATGTTATGTACTGTCATGTGACTGTATAAAACAATAAAAGCAGTTCAACGCAACCTAAATGTAAATATAAACACTAATAAATAATGTTCATGAGAAGAAACAGTCCACAAGTGATTGTGAAAAGGCACAATGAAAATGACGGCATGTAATGTGGATCAAACGTGGCCAGAAATCCCTCCACCGCACACAGAGTGGCCTCTCACCTCACTGATTCGACCTATAATAGGTCATATGGAATGTAACTCATTCCCAGTATAACTACTTAGAACATCCAATCGATCAGCATACCAAAGGTGTCGATCAAGGTCCTGAGCTTTGTCTCCAACATGCATATGAAACATAAATGAAAACAATCTAGTGCTCTCTGTATAAGGAGTGTTTAATTTTAAGATAAAACAAAAGCGATACTACTCACAAAGATGGCACTCAGACACGAGTGCTTACAGACAGCATAGAAAACAATTGCAACAGCGATGGCTGTGGGTGATGTCTGTCATGACTCCTCCCCCTTGTACGTGTTAAATCCGTAGGCGGGACTTCATCAGCGCGAGGTAGGATGACACAAAGACGTCCTGCTCATAACAACTAATACAGCGGCATGGCAACCATACTGCAACTCGCTGAGAGAGTAGGCCAATCACGGATCGTTACTAATCCTAATAACATCATATTAAACCAGGGGAGCAGATGCAAATGAAGAGAGGGTTGCCATGCATATAATTAAATAAACGAATATACTAAAATATGATATATGGTTCACCACTAAATAACATAGACTGGCCACAAGCTATGCAAATCGTAAACAGAACGTTAAAGGGGAACATACCAATAATTAAAAATATGTAAATATATAAAAAACCTTAGAAATATTATTTAAAACTATTTAAAATATGTAATATATATATATATATATATATATATATATATATATATATATATATATATATATATATATATATATATATATAAGAATATACACAAAAGACGTCATCCACAACCACCGTAAAAAAAACAATAAACACCTATGCATTTATAATACAATAAAAATTTAAAATACACAATACAATAAAAAGCAAAACAAAAAAATATTTTTTTATCTGTTAGAAATAAAACAATTTAAATAATAATCTACATTAAGACCTGCGGGCGACATAACCTTGGTTTCAAAATCCAAAAAGATTCCCTACGACTGATTTGGCGTATGTAGTGTCTACCCCTCCAATGTCTGGGTACTTTTTCAATACCCCAGAACTTAAGGCTCTTTGGATCCCGCTGGTGACAATTTCTAAAATGTCTAGATACGCTATGTGTTTTTACTCTCCTTTTAATATTGCTAATATGTTCACCCACTCGGACATGTAATGCTCTAGAGGTACGGCCTACATACTATAGGCCAAAATCGCATTCTAGCATATAGACAACTCCTACCGTAGTGCACGTAATAAGTTGTTTGATCTTATACTGTATATGCTTTACGGATGAGCTAAAATCTTTCTGTTTTTTAATATTATTTTTTGCATGTTTGCAAGTCGCACAGCGACCACATGCGTAAAAAACTGATAAAAAACTAAAAAGCTTAGGATCAACAATCATGGGAGGATCTATAACCCCGGCAGCTAAACTATCTCGAAGTGAAGGCGCCTTACGATAAATGAATTGGGGGCGATCTGGGAGAACAGGGCCTAAAATCCGATCGGATTTTAAAATGGGCCAATGTTTGGCAACAATCTATTCAAACTTCTTATATTGGATACTGAAATCCATAACCATCTTAAAACCATTGGTAACATCATTATTGGTGGAGCTACTGGGCCTATCTGCAACAAGTATGCTCCTATCCATATTTTTAACCTTCTCAATTTCTGTATTAATCATAGATTGAGTGTAGTCTTTCTGCCTGAAACGGGTAGCTAGGACCTGCGATTGTAATATAAAATCTACCTCAGTGGAGCAGTTACGACGAAGCCTGACAAACTGCCCCCTGGGGATGTTACAAAGCCACAGTTTGTGATGACAGCTAGTCAAAGGTATGTAACCGTTCCGATCGGTCGTTTTAAAATGATTCCTGGTATGGAAGCGGTTATCTTTTTTAAAAATGTCTAAATCTAGAAAAGTGATTTGGTTATAATAAATGGTCCAAGTTAATGTAATATTTTTATTATTACTATTAAGTTTATCCATGAAGAGCTGAAGACTAGGCATATCACCCTCCCAGATCATCACAAGATCGTCGATATACCTCTCATAACAGCATAACTGTGGCGGTATATCATGAAAAACTACATCTTCCTCCAGGTGGGCCATGAACAAGTTGGCCACATTGGGAGGAAAACGAGCACCCATCGCGATGCCAACTTGCTGTAAATAATAATCCCTATCAAACCAAAAATAATTCTTTAAAAGACAAAACTTTAAACTATCCAACAAGAATTGGACATGTTTAGCACTAAGGTCCGTCTCTGCTAAAGCCCATCGTACAGAGGCTAAAGCTGCATCATGGTTGATAATAATATACAGTGATCCCACATCAGCGGTGATCAATATAGTATTGGACGTGCATGAAAGGGTGTCAAGGATCTGTATGATCTGCTTCGTGTCACAAAGATAGGCCTCCATCTTGCAAACCAAAGGCTGCAAAAAGAAATCTAACTATTGACCCAACCGTGAGGACACAGAATCGATACCATTAACAATTGGACGGCCAGAAGGTCGTTCAGAGTTTTTATGAAGCTTAGGTAAAAAATAAATGATTGGTGTACGACAATGAAATGGATCAAGATAAGCAGCTTCCTTAGTATTGAGAATACCCTCATTCTTACCTGCCTCTATCAAGGAATGCAATTTGTTTTTGAATTTAACCATAGGGTCACCATTCAATAATAAATAGATGTTTTGATCATTCAATAGCCTATTAATTTCCTCTTGGTAGTAGGCTTTACTAAAGCACTACAAGACCTCCCCCCTTGTCTGCTGGTTGAATGACAATATCATTCCTCTGTTCCAGTGATAAGATGCCCCGTTTAATATGTTGTGAATCCCTAACCTTCTTAACACGAAGAGAGTCCAAATTGCTACACACCATGTGTTTAAAAACATCCAAGTGTCTATTATTATTACAATAAGGATTAAAAACACGATTTCTCAAATTAGAATGTCCAATTAAAGATTGAGAGGAATTCCTCTGAATAGGGTCTGAAAGGAAATAGTTCTTCATGTTTAAACTACGAACACATTTCTGAACATTTACATAAGTCTGAAATTTATTGAGATTACTTATCGGGGCAAACGTCTCATCATCTGACAAAGGAACACCACTCAGATTAAAGATACCAGTTCCTATTATGGTCTTTGCCTTTTGGGCTCGTCTCCCCCTCCTGGTTCCTCTCAATTTTTTCTTTTTAGGCTGGGTGGTATATTGGTACCTGGGCCTCGGAGGACTGCATAATCCCTCCATTCCCCTGTCCAATTGGGGTTGTGCAGGGGTGGACCCCTCCAGGGAGTCATCTCCTGTCCTAAAAAATGATTATTGGGAGGTTGTTCTTCCCAATAATCTTGCAATGGCGCATAGCTATTATAAGTGGGCAATGGGGCCCCCCTATTGGGATAGTTACCTCTACCTCTCTGGTGACCATTCCCCCTAATGGGTACAGGTCTCCATGTAGGAACCTCCTGGTACACAGGGTATTGCCCTTGTCCAATGCTGATAGGGGTTGGATGCTGGTTACCTCGACCCCTCCCTCTACCTCTACCTCTAGGTTTCACAGAACCATGTCCCATAGGTTTGGGGGCATTATTGCTAATGGGTGTAGTATGAGATTGGACTACATTTGCCCAAGATAATTGATAATCATGATTAGCTAAGGCAGGACCATTGATAGTCACTTCAGTAGTGTCCATAGACACTAATTCCAGATTGATCGGTTGTGTAATATTCAAGATTGTCATTTAAAAACCTGTTTACCTCCGAAATCATTTAAATCACGTAAAAACGTTTTCCTTTTCTTATCTTGTGTTTATTTATCCCATTTAATTAATTTGACCTTAAAGGGGTTGTAAAGGTTCGTCTTTTATTCTCTAAATTGGTTCCTTTCCTTCCATTTCCCTTCTAAATGTTTTTTTTCTTTGTTTGAATTTCTCACTTCCTGTTTCTCCTCAGTAAGCTTTCCACCATCATCGGAGCGGTAGAAAGTCATTTAGAACAGCTTACTGAACACCTTACTGAGGAGGAACAGGGAGTGAGAAATTCAGGCAAAGAAAACAAAGAAAAAAACATTTAGAAGGCAAAATTTAAGGAAAAGGCAAGTGAACCAACAATGCTTAACTGGTTGCCGACCAGCCGCCATCGTTTTACGGCGGCAGGTCAGCTCCCCTGCGCGAGAGCACGTAGTATAACTTCGGCTCTCGCGCAGGCCACTAGGGGCACGTCGTGATGGCTCGTTACAGAGCGAGGACCGGGAGCTGTGTGTGTAAACACACAGCTCCTGGTCCTGTCAGGGAGAGAAATGTTGATCTTCTGTTCATACAATGTATGAACAGAAGATCAGTCATTTCCCCTAGTGAGGCCACCCCCCTACAGTTAGAACACACCCAGGGAACATACTTAACGCCTCCCCCCCCTAGTGTTAACCCCTTCGCTGCCAGTGGTATTTTTATAGTAATCCAATGCATTTTTATAGCACTGATCGCTATAAAAATGCCAATGGTCCCAAAAATGTGTCAAAAGTGTCCGAAGTGTCTGCCATAATGTTGCAGTACCGAAAAAAAATGCTGATCGCCGCCATTACTAGTAAAAGATTTATTTTTATAAAAAATACCCCCTATTTTGTAAACGCTATAACTTTTGTGCAAACCAATCAATAAACGCTTATTGCGATTTTTTTTTTACAAAAAATATGTAGAAGAATACATATCAGCCTAAACTGAGGAAAAAATATGTTTTTTTATATATTTTTGGGGGATATTTATTATAGCAAAAAGTAAAAAATATTTTTTTTTCCAAAATTGTCGCTCTATTTTTGTTTATAGCGCAAAAACTAAAAATCGCAGAGGTGATCAAATACCACTAAAAGAAAGTTCTATTTGTGGGAAAAAAAGGACACCAATTTTGTTTGGGAGCCATGTCGCACGACCGCGCAATTGTCAGTAAAAGCAACGCAGTACCGAATCGCAAAAAGTGCTCTGGTCTTTGACCAGAAATATGGTCCGGGGGTTAAGTGGTTAAAGTAACCTATTTAGAAAATAAAAAACAAACTTTTACAACCCCTTTAAGGTCTCCTGATAATTGAATGAATTCTGGAGAATCTTTATAGGGTTCAATGCGGTCAGTGATGTCTTTAATTTGGCTCTCAAGCCACTTCTTCTTTCGCTGTTTACGAGAGAGCAATAGCCGTAAAAGCTCAAAGTCCTTGCAAACAAAGAAATCACACCATTCATTATTCAATTCATCATTGAACAGACCGTCATTTGGTAGTAAATCCCACCGTAAATGCCTGGGGATAATCTTAGCAGACAAATAATGTTCAAATGAGACAATATCCCACCAGGTCGTAATTTTCTTATCAAATGGATGTCCTAGTTTTCTAAAAGAAACACTCAAATCACCTTGATTGGAAGTAGTGATAGTGTTAGAAAAAACATCTGTGAGAGCAATTTCTCTATTTTCAAGATAAGAAAAACCTTCCATTTTCTGCAACTAAATATGAATGAATTAAATAAAACAGTAAACAGGAGAGGGGGGCGTGGCCGGATGCGAACAAGGGATGACGTGTCTTGGAGGAGCTCCGCCAAGCCCGATTGCATCCGCATCCATCCCGATCAGGTGACTGAGTTTTTGCCCTCTAAGCCCCCCTATTCTGACTCCCGGCTTCCCCCTGTGCAGATCCCTACCTGTGCTGGGACTGGGGGACACCGGATCGTTCCGCGGTGCGAGATGCAGCCGGCGCCATTCACAGCTACTCTGCCGCCATCTTGAGGCCTGCAAGGCCTGCCAAACCTGCCAAGTGCTACGATCGCGGGACGAACGGCGATCACCTCCGGACCCATCCGCTGCGGCAACCCCCGGAGGTAGGACAATAAGACACGCTCTCTCAGTCCGACGAGTGCGGACCCCCAGCCATCTGTAAATCCAGGCCGCGGCTTGGGCCTACACGCGGCGGCCATCTTGCTCCTCCTGATCGCCAGACCACTGATACTCCTACCCCCGAATCCGGATCCCTGACCGGACACTCTCCCACAGGCCCACCGGGGTTACCCACCACACCTTCTGTGCCCTGCAGTCTGATTTGTGACACCCCTCTGGAAGTGACTGCAGGCCCTGGTAATCCCCGGCGGCCATCTTGGTACACCCCAGCAGCCTCTATACCTGAGATGTGCCTCTATCCATAAACTATTCCGCCATGGGGGGTGTGGCCTAGAGGGGATCCGAGACGACCGCATGAATTGATAATTCCAACGTATTGAGGACGAACAGAAGCTTTTTTTTTTGGGGACCTAACTTTCACTTCCGAATATGGGAAGAACACACAGGAGTACTTCGACCCCCCGATCATCAACGGAGAACGGATCGCAACTCGGATCCAACATACCAGAGATGTTCCGTACTCGGGCCTCGACTCACTCCGCGGAACTCCTGGCCTCCCAGGCCTCCCTGACACCACAGGCCTTATCTCCATCTCAACCAAGCAGGTCGGCGGCCCAGATGGCCGGAGATACCAGAAATACAGCGCCCAGCCTTCTTGATCTGCGAAGAGATCTACAGTCGGTTTCACTGGATATTAAACACACCCTGACGGCGGCCATTTCCGATCTGAAAACCGACCTCCAAGCGATGGGGAACCGCCTGAAAGACGTGGAGGAGGACACACAGCTCCAGGCCACAGCAATAAGGCAAGTGCAGAAGACCTACGACATGCATCTCCCCCACATGTTTGATCTTCACAGACATGTGGAAGACCTCCATAACAGAGGCCGCAGACACAACATTAGGGTGCGGGGCCTCCCCGAGGGAATCGACCAGGCCTCAATGCCCTTGGCGGTATGCGCCATTTTCAATGATCTGCTCGAACGCCCTGCTGATGCATCGAGATGGAAAGGATCCACCGCGCCCTGAGACCCCCGCCCAGAGACTCTGAACCACCCAGGGATATAGTGTGCTGTATAGTGAACTTTCCCCTGAAGGAAGGGATTCTTAAGAGAGCCAGAATCTGGGGACGTATCTTACACAATGGCGTAGACATAAAACTGTTCCAGGACCTGTCCCAGATAACTTTGCAAACCAGACGCACCCTGCGCCCCCTGCTGGACACTCTTCGGGCACGGAACATTCAATATAGGTGGAAGTTCCCATTCTGCCTGTCTGCTACCTCCAGAGGGCGCACCGCTCTCCTACGTACACCGCAAGACCTTCCTGCCTTCTGCGAACAACTCGACATACCGCCCATCGACATCCCGGAATGGTACGCATTCTATTTTCCGACGGATCCGTGGAAACCAGTCTCGCACGCTTCATCACCCAAGGCACAGCGCCAGAGATCCAGACGCCGCAGATTGGACCCTTCATCTCCTGGTGACCGTCCATCCCGCCGCGACTTCCAGGCTCACCCTCCGGGTCATGCTGACACCCCACGGAGGGGTAATCGAGACATGTGAGCACTTCAGTGTTCGGCTCTGGAACCATGGTACCGTGAGTTAAAATGTTTCTCCATTTTTCCTGCTCCCAGTCTGCCTCACCTCACCTCTATCCCTCAAAGAACGCATTGAACTACCCTGGTTGCGATTTGCTTTGATTATATACCATAGGGGGGCGACCCTCTCCCATGTCCTCATGCCTATAGCTCTGGCACGTCTTTAATCACAACATGGGCCCAGCGGAACTTTAACTTGCTACCCAAAAAGACCCTACGAACCCTCATGTTGGTCAGCTTGCTCCTCTCCATGACATTGGGGGATCGGGGATGAATCCTGTTCTGCTCTACCCGACATGCACCCTGAACTTGAAGCTTCCGAACGCTGACAGGAAAGACTGCTTATGGATCCTTGCCCCCCCCCCTTTTTTTTTTTTTTGATTACTTGTTTTGCCCCATGTCAACTACGCTTAGACTCTGTGCATGCCCACCCTTGGTGGGAAGCTATAGACCCTTGCTACCTTGAATACAAACCCTGGGTGAGGCCTCACCCACTCCCAGGCCTACCTACTAAACCCTGAGGCTAGTTAAAGATTGGGACTGAGACCACCCCCCCCCTTTTTTTTTTTTTATTTCTCTTTTTCCTCCTTTTTTTTCTTTTTTTCTTTTTCTTTTTTGTTATCACCGTCATAGTGCCTTTTAACCTTACTTCTCATTTTCAGGAAATGTTATGTTCTCAAACACGGTTAGCTGACTTACGACCCCATGGCTGAACTGAACTAAGTTGCAGTAATCCAGGTTTCTAGTTTATGTTATACATGTTAATGTTATGCCTACGCTGACGCAAAAGCCGTTTGCCACCTCACAGCTAGGCCCACGAGTTTGACCCGCACACCGGGGCCTTTGAGGGAGTCCCCCACGCACTTAGTCTGTTGTGCCCCTTACAAGCCCCCCCCTTAACTCTCTTGACCCCATATGGTTTCCAAATTGTCTTGCACTGTTTTGTTATTCTTTAAGTAGTTCTGGTAAACCAATTTACATTTCCTTGTCGTCCTCCCCAATGCCAGTCTCAGGTTCCCCTTTGGGTTTACTACCCCCACACAGCTGTCCAACAGGACTACAGCTGACATTCCGGAATCCTCACCCACCTTACCACACCCTCTCTATCCACCCCCCCCTATTAGGTGTCTCGACTCGCCTCTTAGTCACCTCCAGATTTTTCCCCTTTCCTCCCTCTAAGACTGAGGAGACGTAATTACTGAGTTTGATATTTACACCCTCTCCCCCCCCTGTCTCTCCTGTAGACTCGGGTTCCCAACTCATACCACTCGATTACCTGATTTCCCCCCTCTTCTGCCTGTCCCCTACCACCTTTTAACCCCCTCTCCTGTCCTATCTACATCCCACGCAAACCAGACCCTCAATCCTCTCTTCCTCCCTCCCTTCTCCTCTCCCTCCTAGAAAGACACTCCTCCTCCCCTTCCAGCAAGGTCACGGCCTATCCCGAAACCCCTTTGGATCTCTAAAACTCCACTAAAATGGACAAGTCCAACCATTTATCCCTCAAATGTCTCTCTCTGAATGTGAAGGGCCTTAACATCCCTGAGAAAAGGTCGAAAGTCCTAGCAGCCCTCTCCAAACACAAAGCACACTTTTTACGACTTCAGGAGACGCATTTCAAGTCAGGAGCAGTGCCTAAGCTTGCCAACCACATATACAAACAAGCCTGGCATTTCACGAACCCCTCCGCTAAGACCAAAGGGGTCTCTGTCCTCATTTCTAAGCATGCCGACTTCCGTCTGACTGACACATTGATTGATCCAGATGGCAGATTTATTTTCCTCAAAGGCAACCAGTCACTATAGCTAACAGTTACAGCCCCAACGAACACCAAGTTACATTCTTCAGGAAGATGGGAGATCTGCTCTCCACCTTCCAGGAGGGATTGTTAATCCTCGGCGGGGATTTTAACACCCCGTTGAATCCCACTCTAGATTCTTCCACCGGCTCCTCCGCACTCCCCTATCGAGCCCTGCGCCAGATTAAGTTGCAACTCCAGAACCTAACACTACACGACACTTGGCGTACACTATTCCCAAACATCAAGGACTACACATTCTATTCCTCACCTCATCAAAAATATTTGAGGATAGACTATCTCTTTCGCTCTCAAGCAGACTTGTCATTTCTCTCTCACGCCACTATAGAGCCAATGTTCTTATCCGATCACCATCCGATAACATTGACACTATCATTCCCGGAAGTAAACATCTCCACGAAAACCTGGCGCCTAAACCCCTCTCTATTGAAGGATCCTGTCACAGTAGCCCAGATCAAATCCCACATTCAAACTTACTTTCATGAAAACTCTGACCCAGACATTACACCTGTCACTCTATGGGAAGCGCACAAATGTGTAGTGAGGGGGAAACTCATAGCCTTGGCGACTGCCGCCAAAAGACAACACCAGGAGCGTGTCAGAACGCTCATCCAAACTATCAATAGATTAGAGAGAATACATAAACAAGCAGCCTCACAAACCTACAGGACTTGGTGCAGGCCAGATCTACACTCCTGGACGAACTCGGGAAACGTACGAGGAGGCGTTACGTTTTGCAACAAAAAGTGTTCTATGAACACGGCAACAAAAGTGGCAGGATGCTGGCCCGCATGATACAGGCAGCCAGGCCTTCCTCTAAAATCCACCAAATTAAGATAAACACGGGACTCTTCTTTCTAAGAATGAGGACATAGAAAATCACTTTGAGAAATTCTATGCTGACCTCTACAATCTACCCCGGGCGAATCCAGGAGGTGGCACTGCCTCCACCCGGGCCTCCCGAATACGGGAATTTCTGGCCGAGTACTGCCCCAAGCCCATATCCTCACAACAAGCCAGGACCCTTGAGTCTCCCCTTTCCAAAGAGGAGCTTCAATTAGCCATAAAACAGATGAAGGTGGGGAAGAGTCCGGGACCGGACGGCTTAACCCTTGTTTACTACAAAACATTTCAGGAGACTCTAAGCCAGGAGATGCTCAAAATGTTTAACTCCCTAGCGGACCCTCAAACCCAGATGGGCAGGCTTCTAGAAGCTCACATAACTGTCATCCCTAAGGAGGGCAAGGATCCCTTACTGGCCGCAAATTACAGACCCATCTCCCTACTCAACGTAGATATAAAACTCTACGCAAAAATTTTAGCCAATCGACTGCTCCATCTCATCCCGGGACTGGTCACGTTAGACCAAGTGGGATTTGTACCTGGAAGGGAGGCCAGAGACAATTCCATACGCGCTCTAAACTTACAACATTGGCTACAGATGTCGACAGCTAGGGGCTTCTTCCTATCCCTTGATGCGGAGAAGGCGTTTGACAGGGTGGCATGGGACTATATGCGAGAGGTCCTGAAGTGCATAGGCCTAATGCCTCGCATGGCTACGTATATTGACGCCCTCTATTCCAACCCGTCGGCCAGGGTAAGGACCAATGGCTTCCTGTCAAACGCCTTCTCCATTAGCAACGGCACCCGTCAAGGCTGCCCCCTATCCCCCTTAATTTTCGTTCTGACACTAGAACCCCTCTTGAACAAATTACGCAATAACCCTGACATTAAAGGAGTTACCATAGCGGGGAGGGAATACAAAGTTGCTGCTTTTGCAGATGACATCCTGCTGTCTCTACAACTGCCCAGGATCTCACTGCCAAATCTTCTAAAAGACATAAGCCAGTTTGGAGAACTCTCAAACCTAAAGATAAACTATTCTAAATCATATGCCTTAAACGTCTCGTTGCCACACCAGGAAATGCTACACTGCCAGGATTCCTTCCCATTTAAATGGAGGGAGGTGGCTATTACATACCTAGGCATTCAGATTGCCAGGAATATGACAGATCTCTACAAACTACATTTCCTGAAAGCTCTTACAAAAGCCCAGAAAGACTTGAAAGACTGGGCTAATTTGAACATCTCCTGGTTTGGCCGCGCAGCTCTAATCAAGATGGTGATCTTACCCCGTTTATTATACCTGATACAGTC
Organism: Rana temporaria; assembly: GCF_905171775.1. Classification (NCBI taxonomy): domain Eukaryota; kingdom Metazoa; phylum Chordata; class Amphibia; order Anura; family Ranidae; genus Rana; species Rana temporaria. The sequence continues at coordinate 294,100,273 of NC_053491.1, read as the reverse complement.
TATCCCAATTCATCTCCCCCTTCTTTTTTTGCGGCCTATAGACAAACTTGCTCCAGCTTCCTATGGAGTAATAAACCCCCACGCATTAAATACTCGCGTCTCACTCTCCCCAAGGAACGTGGCGGAATCGGACTGCCAGATCTTTACAAGTATTACTTAGTTTGCCATTTGACAAGTATCGCGGACTGGAAAATCCACTGCCTAGAAAAGGCTTGGGAAGCCTTGGAGAGGCTCTCAATTCACACGCCAACACACATACTCCCGTGGCTCCCACCTCATATATGGCCCCAGGCAATTAAAGCACACCCGCTTATTTACCCAACGCTAGTAGCTTTCAATAAAGCGGTTTCCCAACATAGCATTTCCTCCCATCTAGGCCCACTGACGTCTCTAAGGGGGAACCCGGACTTTCCTCTGGGCGACCCCTCGTTCCTCCAGAAAGAATGGCCACACTCGGATATCTTCGCGAGACACTTGTTTCGGGGAGAGAACCCGAAGCCTTATGAGAGACTGGCAGCTGAGTCGCGCACGCAGTCTATCCCTTTTTGGCCATACAGACAAATGAGACACTATCTTTCGTCTAAAGCCCCAAATATGACCTGGTCCAGACCCCTTACCCGCTTCGAATCTCTGTGCCTTCGGCAAGCCCCACAAAGACACCTCATCTCATCCATCTACACCTTCCTCCAGACAGACTCCTTCCCATCCTCCTCCAAACACCTACATGAATCCTGGGAGAAGGATCTAAAATTGACCCTCACGGACGAGGACTGGACAAACATTTACACGACAGCCCACAAAAGTTCATTAAATGTAGCAATCCAAGAAAATGGGTATAAAATCATTACCAAGTGGTACAGGACCCCTTCACGTCTACACAAATTCTCACCTACAATCCCTAACACTTTTTGGCGATGTAATACTGGTATGGGATCCATGATTCACATATGGTGGGAGTGTGGGTCCATCCAACCGTTTTGGGAGAAGGTGCACTCTATCATTAAGACAGTAACGACATACGAGCTGGACTACAACCCTGCCCAGTACCTCCTACATCATTCAACCCTTCCCAGAAGCTCTTACCACAAGTCTTTAGCCATGCATATGGTAAATGCAGCCAGGCTATGCATCCCTAACCATTGGCGCTCACCTGACGCACCAACCATCAGAGAATAGTTATCTAGAATCGCAAAGATTACAGAACTTGAAGAACTCATTTACACATCCCAGGAACGTTTGCAGAAATTCACCCTAACATGGGCATGCTGGACCCCTTCACATTTTCTGATTGCTACAGATCCTATTTTCCCCCCTGAACCAATGTTTTAATGATTTGACCACTTCCTGTAAGCTCCATGCTCTTCCCATCCCTATTCCCAGGCCCTTCACCCTGTAGGACCATCTGAAGGAGGAGTGACTTTCACCGTCATTCCCTCTCTCCACCCCCTCCCCCCATCCTTTTCATCTCTTTTTTTCTTCCCCTCTCTTGGAATACCCCAACCCTCCATTTGATAGTATCGTTTGATGGGTATTCTCTGTTCACTTATTTGTTGCAATGTATGCATGTCACTGAAACCAGTTATACTTCTGTTTTGATACTTGTCTATTGTGACTGTCACATACACTTGTAATGCTTCTTTTTATTTCAATAATAAAAAAAAAAATTGTGGAAAAAAAAAAAAAACAGTAAACAGGAAACTAATTCAGCGCTGAAAAATATGTAACAGTAAATTATGGTTGCAAGCCAGCACTCAAGGTAAATTCATATAAAATCCCTCAAGAAATAAAACAATAAAAGCAGTGCAGCGCAACCTAAATGTAAATATAAACACTAATAAATAATGTCCATGAGAATAAACAATTGCAATTGTTTTCTATGCTGTCTGTAAGCACTCGTGTCTGAGTGCCGTCTTTGTGAGTACCGTATTTGCCGGTGTATAAGACGACTGGGCGTATAAGACGACCCCCTAATTTTCCAGCCAAAATGTTGGTTTTGGGATATACTACCGTATAAGACTACCCCCTTCCTACTAGTCATGCCTCGCCTCACGGTGCCACCATTACATGCCAGACTATGCCACTACATGCCAGACTGTGCCCCATTACATGCCAGACTGTGCCCCATTACATGAAAGGACTGTGCCCCATTACATGCCAGACTGTGCCCCATTAAATGCTAGACCATGCCCCATTACATGACCAGACCGTGCCCCATTACATGACCAGACCTGCCCTATTACATGACCAGACCTGCCCCATTACATGACCAGACCGTGCCCCATTACATGACCAGACCTGCCCTATTACATGACCAGACCTGCCCCATTACATGACCAGACCTGCCCCATTACATGACCAGACCGTGCCCCATTACATGACCAGACCGTGCCCCATTACATGACCAGACCGTGCCCCATTACATGACCAGACCGTGCCCCATTACATGACCAGACTGTGCCCTTACCTTATCCTAAGACATGCGAATCGCAGCCGTACGTTTTTTCAAAAGCTGCGCCTCCTACGTCTTCTGATTCTGGGATAAGGTAAGGTTAGGTTACCGGCGTATAAGACGACCCCCGACTTTTAAGAAGATTTTAAGGGGTTAGAAAGTCGTCTTATACGCCGGAAAATACGGTAGTTTCGCTTTTGTTTTATCTTACAATTAAACACTCCTTATACAGAGAGCACTAGATTGTCTTCATTTATGTTTCATATGTATGTTGGAGACAAAGCTCAGGACCTTGATCGACACCTTTGGTATGCTGATCGATTGGATGTTCTAAGTAGTTATACTGGGAATGAGTTGAGTTCAGTGAGGTGAAAGGCCACTCTGTGTGCGGTGGAGGGATTTCTGGCCACGTTTGATCCACATTGCATGCCGTCATTTTCATTACCACTTGTGGACTGTTTCTTCTCATGGACATTATTTATTAGTGTTTATATTTACATTTAGGTTGCGCTGCACTGCTTTTAGTGTTTTATTTCTTGAGGGATTTTATATGAATATACCTTGAGTGCTGGCTTGCAACCATAATTTACTGTTACATATTTTTCAGCGCTGAATTATTTTCCTATTTAATGTGACTGTATAATGCATATACCTTAATAAAAATCATTTGTAAACAAAAAATAAATAAATTGAGGTGAGTTTAGCTCTTAAAAAATACCCACCGGCCCTCCCCCTCCGACCTATCCAAGGCACTTAAAGTTAATATGTGACAGGAGGGCCAGTGAGGATCAGAACATTCAGCTCTACCATGACGGCTTCCCTGCACCACTGCATAAATTAAGAATGACATGAAAAAAAAAGTTGTGGGAGGTGCATGCGTAGAGGATCGTAAGACCCTCTAGAGCACCACTCCACCACGGCCCAGTAAAGGCCCGCCGTAGCCTCCAGAGCATCCGCCCGACCGCTCCACCGGGATGATCGAGCGGGGTAACATTTAGGGAACGGGTGGATGTCCTCAGAAACACAGACGCTGCAGCCGAGGAGTCCATAGCAGATCAGGATGCTGCTCCACCATTCTCCCCAGGTACAGCAAACTCTCCACTATATGAGGCACCATCTTCTACATCCACTGAATCCCTGCTGGGGAGATCACAGCCCCAGCTCCCACAGACTTTCTATCTATGATGGTGGCCATTTCACAGATGCTCTCCAGAGGCCTTGCACAGAATGCAGCCCAAATCACTTCATATATTCATGCAGACCTGCAGCACCTGGGGATGAGGATAGAGATCATTGAATAGAAAGCTGACCAGTCTGTTGCCAGAATCAATCAAAATTCAGCCAGGATCCAAGATGTACAGGACCAACTGGAAACCGCTCTTTCCAAGATCAATGACCTTGAGAACATGTCGAGAAGGTACAACTTTGGGATTAGGGGGCTCCTGGAATCCGTGAACGATGTCCAGCAGGCGGTCAAAGCCCTTATCACAGGGCTTATTCCAGATATTGCTGACAACCGCCTGGAACTCGACAGAGCCCACAGGGCTTTACATCCCCCCCACTCAGATGACCTTCCCAGAGACATTATAGTCAAACCCCACTTTTATTCAGTGAAGGAGGAGGTTATGAGGAAATCGAGAGGGGCAGCCGCACTCACTATTCTGGGTCACACGGTCCAAATATTTGCCGACCTCTCACCCTACACAGTGCAAAAGAGAAGGTCACTTAAACCATTGCTCCAAATCCTACAGCAGAAGGAAATCGCATATAGATGGTCTTTCCCTCTCCGACTGAACTTTTCTTACAGAAATAAGGGTTATGGCTTTTCGTCCTTTGTGGAGGGTGAACGTCTGCTGCTCCACCTTGGCCTTCTCTCTCAGGAGCTTCTTCCCCCACCACCCAACAAGGGACACTCTTCATCGTCAAAGAGGCCACCTCTTGAAAGCCCCCTGCAAACCAACTGGTTGACACAGAATTCCAAGCGGTCGAAAGAGACACTGCATACATCCTCATTACTGAACCAGGGCCCTGGTTTGAGACCTCCATACTCATTCGTCCTGGGCTTTACCCCATACCTTTTTTATCCACATATGTGTTCTGAATTTAGCTGTGTTATCGTTAAGACATTGTTTGCCCCAGACCCATAGTTTATTTCAGCTCCTCTAGTAACTCGGACACCCTCCTTCTCGATCTCACGGTCAAGCGGGGCGGGACCGAGGACAGGTTCTGGGGTGACCGAATATCCCCACTCGGGACTGGTCTCACCCAGGGTCCCTCGGGGGTCATCTGGGTGGGAGGCAGGCCCGGTGACACTCTGCTCTTCTTTTTATTGGTTCCAAGGGCGCTCTGTTTGCTCATTCTATGTAATCAATGTTTACCACAAGTGGAAGGGTCGTGGTGGGCCCAGTGCACCTCCACTAGTTTAAGAGGCCAAGTAAATTGCCTCTCAGGGGACGATTTGGAGACCCTGATTCAGGGCACTCCAGACATCCCCGGCCCCCCCACCCCTGAACAAAGGGGTGGGGGGTCCCAAGTTTCTATACTCTTTTTGCCTCTATAACATGTTTGTAAGCATCTACTTAATATTCTCTCTCTTTTTCACTTCCCTCTCATCCTCCCTTTCTACTACCCTTCTCCACCCCTCCAGGATCTCCAGGAATCCCCAGATACTCCAATACAGGACACAGGATTGGCCACCCCCTTCGGAATCTTCACTGGTGGATGGTAAGAGATACATCAGGCACAAGATAGACTCCGCCCTGATCCATGGCTGATATAAGAACCCCAACACCCACATTTAAAGTTATCTCCCACAACATGCAGGGTCTCAATTCCCCAGTCAAAGGCCAGAAATTGTTCCAACTATATTGCAACATGAATGCGGACATCCGGACACTTCCCTGCCTCCTACAAATCCTCTTTTCTACAACAGCGCTACCCACAATTTTTCCTTGCATCGGCGGGTAACAAAACTAAGAGAGTGGCTATCTGCTTCTCCAAACACATCAACTTTTCCCAGTCGGAGATAGTCTCTGATCCTCAAGGTCGATACCTCTTAATATCGGGCACCATAGATGGGGAAACATACACATTCATATCGTATTATGCCCGCAACAAGGGCAAAGCAACATTTTCTGACTCGCTTTTACACACACTACAAAAACACTTCAAGGGAACAGTATTCATGGGAGGGGATTCCAATGTTGCTTTTTATTTGTCCTCCAACAAAACAGCCGAAGGGACTACCAGACCTAAGCTCCCCTCAAAACAGAGCGCGAAAAAAGCTCTCCGACTTCATGAGGCGGAGCTAGTAGACGTATGGAGAGAGCTCAACACCAGAGCGAAAGATCACTTCTCAGCGTCCCACAACTCATATGCCAGGATAGACCACATTTTCACTCAATCTAAAACGATCCCACTGACCCTGACGGCTAAAATCAAAGACACCCCCCTCTCTGACCACTCTATTGTGACTCTAGCCACATGCAGAACTGTGGGCTCCCTAGGCTCTTCCAGGTGGTGTCTCAACGAGGCCCTTCTGAGTGACCCGATACAATGCACAATGATAGAACGATCCATAAGAGAATACTTTCTTGAAAATACTCTGCTGAGACGTCCCCAGTGACTTTTTGGGCTGCCCACCAAACAGTACTCAGAGGTAAGCTCATTCAGCTCTCCTCTCAGATCAAGAAGGAGCACAGGAAAGAACTGCTAAAACACCCAGAGGAGTACCAAACCCTAGTTAAAAACCAAAAACAGAACCCTACTCCCACAACCTTGGTCCAGCTTGATACAGCTCGAGCCCATCTTAACCTATCCCTCACAACAGCGACTGAGAAACACCTCAAATGGACTGGGGTCACGTTTTACTCCCAAAAGGACAGGATAGGCTCCAAACTCGCAACATAACTGACTCCCATAAGTCGCACGCTAGCCTTTCCTAAACTTAGATCCCCCACTGGAGACCTGACTCAAAACCCTCCCAAAATCATGGATTCCTTTTTGAAGTTCTACTCTGATCCATACGAGTCCGACCCTCCGTCCTCTCCAGCATTCAAGAATGCCTTCATAGACGCCCCCCCATTCCCTCCATAGCTTGAGGCCACAGGTCAGGGACCTTCTAGAAGACCCTTTCACCTGTGAGGAGGTGTTGGACACCATCAAATCCCTCAAACTAGGCTCCTCTCCTGGGCCGGACGGCTTCTCGACAGGGTATTATAAAAAGTTTAGCTCCAGCCTGTCACTCTACCTGACGCAATTCTTCAACTCTCTCAAGGATAGCACCCCCCCCTGCATATATCTCTGTCATCCCCAAACCGGGGAAGGACACAAGCGACACTGGGAACTACCGCCCTATTCGCTAATCAATCCATACGAGTCCGACCCTCCGTCCTCTCCAGCATTCAAGAATGCCTTCATAGACGCCCCCCCATTCCCTCCATAGCTTGAGGCCACAGGTCAGGGACCTTCTAGAAGACCCTTTCACCTGTGAGGAGGTGTTGGACACCATCAAATCCCTCAAACTAGGCTCCTCTCCTGGGCCGGACGGCTTCTCGACAGGGTATTATAAAAAGTTTAGCTCCAGCCTGTCACTCTACCTGACGCAATTCTTCAACTCTCTCAAGGATAGCACCCCCCCCCTGCATATATCTCTGTCATCCCCAAACCGGGGAAGGACACAAGCGACACTGGGAACTACCGCCCGATTCGCTCATATTGTTATATTTATAACAATATAAAAATAATGACTAGCTAACAGACTAGAAAGCTTTATAGCGACCTACATACACAGAGATCAGGTGTGCTTCTTCCCTGGGAGACAGGGACCGGATCAGATCAGGAGAGTGGTTGATATTATATCCTTGCTGACCTCTCAATGGGATGGGGGCCCTCCCCAGAAGGGTTTCATCCTCTCAATAGACCTACATAAAGAATTTGACTCAGTCGCCTGGCCATACATTTACGAGATGCTGGAGAGATGGGGATTCGGACCAAATTTTCTATTCATTATCCACTCGCTTTACTCGTCCCCTAATACACAAGTGTTGTTACTGTGAAGATATTCAAAAACCTTTGCCATTGGCAGGGGAACCAGAGAAGGTTGGCCGCTTTCCCCCTTATCTTTGCGATGGCCATAGAAACTCTGGCTATCACGATTAGGACCAATCCTGACATCAAGGGGGTTACCTGCGAAGAACAGGAACACAAATGTGCATCATTTTCAGATAACCTTCTCCTCTTCATCACCTCCCCCCTTAAGTCCATCCCTACAATTTACAAGGTTCTCAGGGACTTTAGAAAGATCTCAGGTCTAAAGGTTAACCTATCTAAGTCCATAGCCCTGAATGTTAGGGTTCCCCCGGAATTGATCTCCCAGCTGAAACACAATTTTACATTCACTTGGGCATCAGAGGATATCCCTTACTTTGGGATCAGACTCACAAACAATATAAGCAAACTTTTTCAAGCCAACCCATCCCATGGTGCGTAGATATAGTGCAGACCTAAGGGAGATGGTCAAGGTGTGGTCTATCTTGGCTGGGCAGAATCAACGCGGTTAAAATGACTCTTCTCCCGTGCATGCTTTACCTGTTGCAATCCCTCCCGATCTCTATAAAAAAAACAATTCCTTCTAAAGTTACAATCACAAATAGTACGCTTCATATGGCGAAATAAGGGTTACAGGTGTAAAAAGGAGGTCCTATACACACTAAAAGCACAGGGAGGGTAGGACTACCAAATTTGTGGTGGTACTATTATTAATCAGCTCACCCAAATTTCCACAGCATATTCTAGGGGTCCTAAACCAGGCTCTCAATGGAAATAAATGCGGTCCCACTGAACACCATAGATGACCTCCTGTGGAGTGACACCAAATCCAGACCCTCTATTATGTCTCCTACCCTCTCTCATTCGGTGGCACTGTGCACCACCCTCCACAAACATCTCTCACTGACTTCTCCCTTGCGTCCCCTGTCACATATCTTCCACAACCCAGCATTTCCCCATGTCCTGGGAAGTCTTTTTCAAAAGAGGCATATAGTTCTGGGAATAAAGTGAGTCTAAACAATTAGTAAGCTGGATCCCTAGGTACTTCATGGAGGACGTGGACCACCTGAAGGGGAATGAGTCCTTCAAAGAGGACGCTAAGGCAGGGGGGACAGTGACAGGCATTATCTCGGATTTCGAATAGTTTATCTTGAAGTTCGACACCTCCCCGTACTCCCCGAATTCATCCATCAAGACTGGCAGCGAGACAAGGGGCTCTACCACATGAAACAGTATGTCATCTGCATAAGCAGAAAGCTTGTGTTCTAGGGAGCCTACATTTACCCCTCTAATGTTGGGGTTAGATCTGACCCTTTGCAGCAACGGTTCCAGGACCAATGCAAACAAAAGGGGCGAGAGCGGATACCCCTGTCTCGTGCCATTCCGGATCACGAACCCAGCCGAGAGACCACCGTTCACCTTAACCTGTGCTGTAGGGGAGACATAAAGCGTAGAGATCCAGCTTAGCATATGTGGGCCCAACCCTGACTTCTCCAGAACCGCGCTGAGGAACTGCCAGTCCACGCGATCGAATGCCTTTTCAGCGTCGGTGGACAGTATCAAGTATGGAGGCATCCGATCGCGTGTACGCGCCCAGCGGATCAGCTGTATCGCCCAATTTGAGTTATCTCTGGCTTCCCGCCCCGGTATGAAGCCAGCCTGGTCCGCGTGTACCAAGTCAGGGAGGAGAGGTTTCAATCGGTTGGCCAAAATCTTTGAAATTTTTTTTAGGTCCGTATTTAAGAGGGAAATCGGGCGATAGCTCTGGGGTTGGGTAGGGTCCTTACCGTCCTTCGGAAGCACCGTGATGTGTGCCAATGAAGTCTCCCTTGGAAGCTGGCCACCTGACGCCAGTGAGTTAAAAAGGGTGCATAAGGGGGCCTGCAGTTTGTCAAAAAAAAATCGTAATACGTCTTCGTGAACCCGTCTGGGCCCGGACTTTTGCCAGAGGGAAGAGACTTAATAGTCGCCAAAAGTTCAGCCGAGGAAATAGGGTGTTCAAGACCAGTCGCCTGTTCAGGGGGTAGGGTGGGGAGCCCGTTTGAGGCAAGATACGACTCAATTTTTTTTTTTTGTGGGTCGCCTCCGTAGGGGAGTCGGTGGCTCCCAGATTATATAAAGTCTCGTAGTATTCGCGAAACATCGAGGCAATCTTTGAGGAGTGCTGAGCCAGTTCTCCCTTAGGGGAGTGTAGCTTATGCACGTGAGCCGCAAGCCTCTTCTTTTGAAGCGCACGCGCCAGCATCCGTCCGCATTTATTGCCGTATTCATAGTACGCGTGGGCCATGTAACGCAGTTTACGAGCGATTTTCCTATCTAGCAACTTAGCAAAAAGCCGTCTAAGTTCGTTCAGACGGCAGAGCTCGGATGGGGCCGATGTCCGCTTATGACTAAGTTCGGCCTGCCTCAGCGCCTGTAGTACCCTCTGAAAGTCCGCCTGCCTCTCCCTGTTTAGTTTGGCTCCCAAGGCGATGAAAGTACCGCGAACCACCGCCTTATGACCTTCCCACAGGATGCCGTCACTGACCTGAACCATTGGCATTCTCAGCAAAGTAGTTTGTTAGAGTCTCCTGAACCCCAGCCACCACCCCCACGTCGTCAAGTAAATTCTCGTTTAACTTCCAAGTCCTGGCCCTGGCTAACGCCTGCGCTAAAGAGATCGTAAGGGTCACAGGGGCGTGGTCGGAGATAGTAATGTGGTCAATAGTTGCTTCTAGCAGAAGGTCCAGAGAACCCTGATCCACCAGCATCAAATCTATTCTGGTGTATACCTTATGTACACTGGAGAAGTAGCTGTAGTCCCTCCCCTCAGCATGAAGGGCCCTCCAGCAGTCCACCAGTGTATGTCCCTGAAGGGTCTTCTTGAATTGTTTCAGGAAGGCGTGGGAGTGGGTAGATTTGCTCGCAGAGGTATCTAAGAGAGGATCAGGGCTGACATTGAAGTCCCCTCCCAGTATCAGTCTGCCCTCCCGGAAGTCACTCAGCTGGGCCAGGGTCCGGTCCAAAGGTGTATTTCTGGCCCATTATTGTGCCCTTCAAAAACACATAGCGCCCCTGGGGGTCTACCCTGTGGTCAGAAGTCTGGAACGGGCAATTCCTATGGACAGCTATTGCCGTACCCCTGGACTTAGGTGTAGGGGAGTTACTAAGGTACCATTGTGAAAAAAGGTGGCTGGGCAGTTTAGGAAGCGAGGAGGCGGTAAAATGGGTCTCCTGCAGAAATATTACCTGGGCCCCCAATCTCTTAAGTTCTAACCAGAGCCTATTCCGCTTATTGGGAGAGTACAGCCCACGCACATTGTATGACACTACCTTGATCGTAGCCATGTGTTGACGTTAAGGGTTGTCCAGGCGCCAGTCCCCATCTTGTTATAGTCGGCGAGTGCTGATCCCTCCACCAGACGCTGAATAAGCGCTGGAGGTAAGAGTCCAGAAGGAAGAGAAGGGAGGAAGAAGAGGAGGAAGTTAGGGGAGAGAAGAAAACACATTAATAAAAAAGACATTACATAAGGCACATTAAACATAAAACAGGGCCACTCGAACGCCTCAAAGGCGATAAGAGGAGAAGCCCCAAACTGTTCACCAAGCCCAGGGAGCCCCCCCAACTTGCGAGGGCCACCTGGGCTGGGCGAAGTGCCCAAATCTGGGCTGGCACCCAAAACGGGTAGTCCTATGTGGGAGAAGTGATTGGACATGGAAAGTCAGGTGTTTCCCACCCCTCACACAGCAAAAGCAAACAATATATATCCGGGAGCATTGCGACTCCACAAAGTCTCAAAGTATCTCCGGGTAAAAACCCCGGACAGCAGGGCACATTACACGTATCAAAAGGCCGTCTTAAAAAGAAAAAACGCTGAAAAGGTAACAAAAAATGAAACATTGAAAAACTGGAGGGGGCCTTAATACAAGGCACCAGGCTTCTGGCAGGTGAGTAGGCAGTCAACAGTATGTGAGCTACAGATACTGAAGAAGCCCGGGATATCCCAGGGAATAAAGTTGCAATGGCCCCCCTCCGTACTGGCCATTTACATCAGAGGGTCAGTTCCTAGGAGACCCAGATGGGAAGTCTAACGTCTCCGTGGTATCTCATTCTCCCATTGAAAACCCCGGCATCACTGCAGCCGAAGAAGACCGTTTGCGGCCTCGGGAGCGGCGAACCTGCTGCCATGGTTGGGGCATCGCCACCATCGGAATGCCAGAATTGATCCTCCAGTCCGGGAAATCCACAGGGGCCAGCTGTAGCTGTGACAAAAAGTGCGGGAGGTCGTCCTTGGTACGTAGGGTTGCCGATTTGCCTTCCCTGCTGGCCTGCAAAACGAAGGGGAACCCTCATCTATAGGTGGCATTGGACGAGTGTAGGGATTCAAGGAGAGGGCCCAGGGCCCTGCGCTGCATCAGGGTGCGGCGTGACAAATCCTGGTAGAAGAACAGGCGTGCTCCATCAAAGTCAAAGAAAGGGCAGTTACGCATTCGCTGCATGAGCTGGTCCTTGACCGTGTACCTGTGTAGTTTACAGATTATGTCACGCGGGTTCTCCGCATCTTGCGATGGGGGTCGCAGGGCCCTGTGTGCTCTATCAATTTCCACAGTCTCGGCAGGGGAGAGGCCTAGTAGTTCCTTGAAAATGCCCTGCAGTGTAGGGATAATATCCCTGGCCCCAGTAGCTTCAGGCAGTCCCCTTATGCGTATATTGGACCTCCTGCTACGGTTCTCATAATCATCCAGTTGTGATATGAGACTCTCAATATGGTTGTCCTGTGCAGCACATCTATCCCTTAGCTGGGAGATGGTAGGCAAGGCCTCTTCCACTATCTGCTTCAGGGCCTCCAGCCTTGTGCCTAGCTGAGTGGTGTCTGACTTCAGCTGTTCAATGTCCTGCTTAAAGGCCCTCTCAACCCTGGTGGCAAAGCGGTCCAGGTCCTCCTTGGTGGGGAGGGACAGGAGATGCTGTCGCAGGTCCCTATCCCCCATCAGATCTGCGATGTCAGAGCCCTGACCTAGCGATGCAGTGGAAACTGGGGAGACAGGGGGGGTCGGATCCCTCCGTGCTGCGGCGGTGTAGTAGGCCTCAGTGCGTGCTTCGTTGCAGCATCCGCGCCCTTGCTTTTCCCGGGCGCCATCTTGGATGGCCCAGCACTCGACTGCGTTCCGCCGCCGAAATAGGCGTTAATCGTGCCGATTCCGGGCTGTAAAGCTGTCCTGGTCCTGGAGGAGGCTCTCCGGCTCTGGGACATGCCTTTGGCGTCCTATTTGTGGCCGCGGATCCGCCGGATCAGGCTGTTGTAGCGTCGGTGTGTGAGGAGCTCAGGGAGTCTGCTGCCTCACTCGGCCATGTCCAAGCCACGCCCCCTTTAATTCTATTTTGACTTATAAAAAGGATCCTCCCAAAATTACCCCTTACAAACAATGTTGCTCTAACATTATGGATCAGAGGGGAGGTATTTTACTAATCTACTCCTCCCTGGCTTCTAGGGAGGGCAATCCACCAAACGCCCAAGCCTGAGAGACGGACATGGGAATATCTTGGGAACCAGCGGTGTGGTCACAGGCTTTCCAAATATCCTATAAGGGTATTCCTAATGTCTCTCTGATAGAAGCAAATCTCAAAATTCTAACCAGGTGGTATTATGTCCCCTCTAGGCTGGCAATGATCTACCTAGAGGTGTCTCCTCTATGTTTCAGGGGGTGCAACCTGGAGGGCACAATGTTCCACATTTAGTGGACGTGCCCCCGAGTTAGGTCCTACTGGAAAAAGGTATTTCACTCTGAGAAAGATAACGGGAACTATGACCACTCCAGATCCCTCCATTGCCCTTTTAAACTACAAAATCTCTTTAATTCCTAAACACCTACAAACACTTACGTTCTACATCCTCCTGGGAGCAAAAATAACACTCGCGAGGGCATGGAAAACTCCCACTGTCTCCTTCAGAATGGCGAAGCAAAAAATATTCTGGCTAATGGCGCAAGAACACATAGTGGCAAAACTACTGGATAAGGTGGGAAAATTCAAATCTATATAGGAACCCTGGGCAAAACATTGCAATATTTCCCTCTGTCCGGGCGTTTCAAACGGATGAATGGTTGACCCTGGAATTCTACCCTTCCTTCTTTCTCCCTCTCCTTCTACTCTCTCTGTCTGGGACATTCTGCTCCCACCCTTCTCTATGTATGAGAAGGAGAAATTGCTCCCCTCCTCTATGTAGCGGATAAGGTTGTACACAGACTAGAACACCGAGTTTGAACCAGCAACTAGGCTCCCGATTCTTCTCCTTTGCTCTTTTCTCCAAGATGCCTGATACTGCAGTGATCCAGGCTGGTTCCCCTGGGAGGGGGGGCCACGAAGCCATGGAGGGGTCAGGTTCTGCCACAGTGTGATCCCACTGGGGTGGTGGGCTAGGCCTTTCCGGGCTCGGTAGGCGGATTCCCTCTACTGGTCCCAAGAGAATCTTTCAGCATGGGACACTAGAAGCTCTCGGGGTGAATCCATGGGACAACCCCCTGGAAAAGGGGCACATTCTCGGATCCTAATGCTATGTAATCAAGGTCCCAGGGAGTCACCTAACCTGAATCTGTTGGTCTGAGACACAACCTACAATCTTTACGGCACACTAATGTTACAATTTTGTTATTAACCACTTAAAGACCTCAGGTGTTTTTCAGATTTGGTGTTTGCAAGACTAAAACATTTTTTTCTGCTAGAAAATTACTTAAAACCCCCAAACATTATATATTTTTTTTTCTAACACCCTAGAGAATAAAATGGCGGTCATTGCAATACTTTTTGTCACACCGTATTTGAGCAGCAGTCTTACAAGCGCACTTTTTTTGGAAAAAATTCACTTTTTTGAATTAAAAAATAAGACAACAATAAATTTGGCCCAATTTTTTTTATATATTGTGAAAGATAATGTTACGCCGAGTAAAATGATACCCAACATGTCACGCTTTAAAATTGCGCCCGCTCGTGGCATGGCGTCAAACTTTTACCCTTAAAAATCTAGATAGGCGACGTTTAAAAAATTCTATAAGTTGCATTTTTTGAGCTACAGAGTAGCTCTAGGGCTATAATTATTGCTCTCGCTCTAACGATCGCGGCGATACCTCACTTGTGTGATTTGAACACCGTTTTCATATGCGGGCGCTACTTGCGTATGCGTTCGCTTCTGCGCGCGAGCTCGTCAGGACGGGGCGCTTTAAAAAAAAATTTTTTTTGTTTTCTTATTTAATTTTATTGATTTTATTATTTTTTACACTAAAATATAAAAAATAAAAAAAATGATCACTTTTATTCCTATTACAAGGAATGTAAACATCCCTTGTAATAGAAAAAAGCATGACAGGTCCTCTTAAATATGAGATCTGGGGTCAAAAAAGACCTCAGATCTCATATTTAGGCTTAAATGCAAAAAAAAAAAAAAAAAAGGAAAATTTGTCATTTAAAAAAATGACAGAAAAAAAATTGTCTCTTTAAGAGGCTGGGCGGGACTGACGTTTTGACGTCACTTCCGCCCAGCAGAGCTATGAGGACGGGTGGGGGCCATCTTGCCCTCACTCAAGTCCTCACTCTCCTGGCGGCAGCATCGGATCTCCTCCGCCGCTACCGACGGCTCCGGTAAGCGGCGGAGGGCACGGAAAAGCGGCGGGAGGGGGGGGGGCCCCTCTCCCGCCACCGATAACGTCGATCTCGCGGCGAATCCGCCGCGGAGACCGCCGTTATCGTTTACACGGCCGCCAGCTGAAAACATGGATATCTCAGTTGTGGCAGCAGCTGCTGCCGTTACTGAGATATCCATGTTTAAAAAGAGGACGTATATATACAGTGGGGGGTCCGTAAGTGGTTAATGTTCTCTTTTGTTCTGTAACTGTGAAAGCAGGCCTTGTAGGTCGAAGACCAGAATGTTATTGTATGTTCCCCTTCCTCTGTTAAATATCTATAAACATATTGAAAGTAAAAAAAAAACATTGTGAATAAAAGTGAATGCCGTGTTTCTCACTGAAGCTAATTTTATTTTTTAAACATCAAAAGTTTATTTAAACAAAATATAGCATATAATAAAGTGGCATATACAGTGAAGATGTAGAGAAAAACTGACAATCGATTCAATTGGCAAAAGCTAATAAATCTATTTTAAAGCACAACATACAGCGTGAATGTATGTAAGTGACCCTCCGTAAGTGGAGTCACTAAATAGTGCCCTAGGGAAAGTAAATTGGACTGTTGTGCCAACATTTCTGTAAACCACCATAACATATCATATAGTAAATTATAAACACCTTAAAGAAAAGGAAGAGGAGAAGAAACAGAGACAGAAAGGAATGAGTGAGATTGGGATGGGTAGGGGATGCTTCGCCTGAGAGGTACACTAAAGGGAATCAAATCAGAGACCTGTAGGATTTGATATATTCAACCTATTATCAAAATTATGGAACTGGGTTAAACCGAGTTGGAACCATGTT
Source organism: Rana temporaria (assembly GCF_905171775.1). Lineage (NCBI taxonomy): Eukaryota > Metazoa > Chordata > Amphibia > Anura > Ranidae > Rana > Rana temporaria. The sequence goes on along the minus strand of NC_053491.1, from coordinate 294,084,315 downwards.
TTTTGGAAGTTGTCAACTTTGTCTGAATTTTGAGCTGAGGTGTCCTCCATGTAGCACGTATCGTCCACTTTTTTAAGCCAGTCACAGATAGAAGGGGGTCTAGTGCCTTTCCAGAGAATAGGGATTAAAGATTTGGCAGCGTGCAAGAGGTGCTTAGTTAGTGAATGTTTATAACGTTTCATGGAAAATTTTGTTATATGGAGCAAACAGCACGCTGCATCCAGTTCAATGCTGGTCTCCCTGATTCGCTTCACAACATCTCTAACTCTGGACCAGTAATCAGACAGAGCGGGGCAATCCCACCAAATATGTTTAAGGGTACCTGTTTCAGTCCCACACCTCCAACATCTGTGCAGGTACCATTTTTGAAGTTTGTCCGGTGTAGCGTACCAATGCGTCAGTAATTTGTAAGACGTCTCTTGTGTTCTGGTGCTTATGGAGCATTTATGTGAGAGAGTGCAGGCAGTTGTCCATTGTTTATCAGTGATGTCCAAGTTCAGATCCCTTGACCAGGCTCGCCTGAATTTGTCATCCGACGTGGTGAGCGCATTTTGTAACCATGTATACGTAGTGGAGGTAGCTTTATCAAACTGTAAGCCCTCAACACAAATCTTTTCAAAATCAGTTAGTTCTCGTGAGAAAAAGGGTTTCCGCTTTCCTGAGTTAGCATAGTCACGAATCTGAAAAAATGTCAGCCAAGACAGACCGGATCATTTTTTGTCATTTTTGAATGCCGTTAAGGTTTTAAAAACTCAATTTTTAAAACAGTTTGTCATTAAAAGCGGTTTGTTGGACCTAGGGTGTAGTAAAGCATCAGTCCTAACTCCCGGAAGGAAATCCGGGTTATTCCCTAATGGGGACAGTGGGCTAAGGAGAACTGTCAGGTCTGTCCTGGTAGCCACTTCATGAAATAAGGACAATGTAGTGCCTGTCAATGGGTTCCTTTTGATGGAATCGTATTGGCTCTGCCAAGGTATCCAAGGTGAGAATGACAAGGGAATTTCACATAGTGAGCTTTCCAGCTTGACATATTCCTTAGACCTGCCATGACAGTGCCAGTCTATCACCCTCATGAGGTGAGATGCTAGATAGTAATTATAGAAATTTGGAAGACCCATCCCACCCCTGTCCTTTGGTCTGGTGAGCAATGAAAAAAACTTTATTCTAGGTCTGTTATGCTTCCATAGGAATTGTATGAGAGTGGATTGCAAAGTCTTGAAAAATGTCTGAGGTATTTTAATTGGGAGGGTCCTAAGAAGATAAAGCAGCCTTGGAAGGATAACCATCTTCAAGATCGCTGCCCTCCCAAACCAGGAGAAGAATCTAGTGTTCCAGGCTTGTAAGTCTTTACGAATGTCTCTCAACAATGTAGGGAAATTGTGCTCATGAACAGATGTCAGACTCCTAAGTATTTAAGTGCTCCCAATACCCATCTAAAGGGGCAGTTAGCCTGAGTTTTAGCTAATATTTCTGGCGTCAGAGAGAGATTCATTGCCTCCGATTTGGTGAAATTAATCTTAAGGTTTGAAATATATCTGTAGATCGAAAATTATTTCATTAGGGTTGGTAAAGTGATGTGGGGGTCAGTCAGGAAAAACAGAAGATTGTCAGCATAGGCTGCGATCTTATATTCTACTCCAGCTATTTTAAAACCTGCTATTGATTCATCTCTGTTGACCATTCTAATGAATGGTTCCAATGATAAGATGAACAAGAGCGGGGACAGAGGACATCCCTGTTTGGTCCCGTTCGTGATCGAGACCTCTTCCGACAGTGAGCCATTTACTTTTAATCTAGCTGTAGGTCTGTCATAAAGGGTATTGAGCCATGACATTCTTGTGTGGACCAAGACCGATAAATTTGCAGGTGGCTTTCATATAGTCCCATGCAACCCTATCAAAGGCCTTCTCCGCATCTGTGGACAGGAGAAGGCCCTCAACAGTACATTTACGTGCCTCGTTTGTCAGAAGCAGGGCCTTAATCACATTATCTCTGCCTCCCTACCAGGCATAAAGCCCACCTGGTCGTGGCCTATTAAGGAGGACAGTAAGGGTCTCAGTCTGTTGGCCATTATTTTCGCTAGGATTTTGAGGTCAGGATTTAATAGGGAGATGGGTCTGTAGCTAGAGCAGTCATTGTGGTCCTTCCCTGGTTTTGGGATAAGTGTGATATGGGCAGAAAGAAAGTCAGTTGGCACTGATCTGGATGATGACAGCGAGTTCAAAGCCTCTGTCAAGTGGGTTGACAGTGTATCACAAAATGTCTTCTAGTAGATAGACGTGAACCCATCAGGGCCTGGGCTTTTCCCCGATTTCAGATCTTGAATTGCCAGTCTCCATTATTGTGATTTGTCCTTCAAGAGGGTCTTGCAACAGTTCATCAAGTTTAGAAAGACCAGTTTTATTTAGATAGTCCAGAATAGCAGTAGCTCTATTACCTTCCACTGTTCAAGGTTTATGTTGCTGTGGAAGATTGTACAGCTCTGAGTAAAACTGATGGAACTGCGCGGCTATAGCCTCTGTGGAAACCTCTAATGTCCCTCTATGTGACCTTATGCTGGGAATGTGATTGACAGCATTGGCTTCCTTTAAGGCTCTCGCCAAGAATTTCCCCGTCTTGTCACCTGCCTCATAATAAACTTTCTTTTTGAAAAATAGCATCCTTTTAGTTTTAGTCTCAAACAACTCCCGTAGGACTTTACGCGCTTCGAGTAATTCCGTCACGGACTGTTGCGACAGAGACTGTTTGTGTTGACTCTCTAGTTTGTGTATTTTATTTGAGTCCATGACCGCCCGATCCTGTTGTTTTTTTCTCTGGGAACCTAGTCTGATCAATTTCCCTCTCATGAAACACTTATGTGCCTGCCAAACCGTCATGGGATCCATGTCAGGCGTAGCATTAAGTCGGAAGTATTCCAAAAGAGAGGAGGTAATTTTGGGCAGTAGTTCTGGGTCTGTTAAAAGCGAGGAGTTGAACCTCAATGTGTTTGGTCTGGGTGTTGGCAGTCCGAAGTCCAACAGTAAGGAAATTGGGGTGTGGTCCGATAGTGATTGGATGCCGATATGAGCACCCTTCACCAGGTGAAGATCCCGCTGGGTGATAAATAGATAGTCTATTCGTGAATAACGGTTGTGTGGGATCGAGTGAAATGTAAAATCTCTGGCGTCAGGGTGGAGAAATCTCCAGGTGTCTATCAATTGTAAGGAGTTAATCATTGTTTTAAAGGGTCACTAAAGGAAAAAAATGTTTTTGCTGAAATGACTGTTTACAGGGTATAGAGACATAAAAGGTAACCGATTCCTTTTAAAAATGATTAAAAATAGATTAAATTCAATCATATAATGTGCCTGCAGTTTCACTTTCAGTTTTAAACTGGTTTCATGTTTCTGTGAAGTAAAGAGACCCACAGAACAAAAACAAACAAATCCAGGGCAGTGTTTTGTTTTAAAATGAACCTGATTGGTTCTGAGGAGTTTTAGACACACAGTAATGACAGCTTAGACCACTGTGAAAATCTCCCAGTACCATGGTTATAAGGAGCCAGACAAGCAGGAAGTGTGGAGATCACAGCAGAATTACAGCTACTTCAAAGCAAAAGCGAACAATAAGGACATGAAACCAGTACTGCAGTAAGGTAAAGGAAGCTATTTAGCTAAAAAAAAAAATCCTTTAGTGATCCTTTAAGTCTCTTAAGTGCACGGTATGTAATGCAAGATTTACCCGATGAGGAGTCTGAAGTTGGGACCAAAGGAACATTAAAATCTCCCCCCAAGATAAGAAGACCTGATATGAACCCCATCAGTTCCTGGGTTAGCGTCTGACAAAAGGTGATGTGTGCTGCATTGGAAAGTAGTGATGGTTTTGCCCTTGTATGTGCCTTTTAAGAAAACATATCGTCCCTCCGGGTCTACTAAGCGGTCTGTGAGGGAAAAAGGGACATCTTTAGTGATCAGGATTGTTAGCCCTTTAGTCTTAGCGTTGTCATTGGTCACATGGTGTGCTGAGGTGAAGTAGGCATTAGTCAGTTTTTGGACCTGTCCTGTTTTGAAATGGGTCTCCTGCAGGAAGTGTGGCTTACCTTTCTTAAGTTCTCTAAGCAACAATACCCTTTTCTCAGGGATGTTCAAACCCTTCATGTTGTGTGATATTATCACCGGACTTCTCCCTAAGGATGAGTAAGCCATCCGTCTCAGACAAAGCTGCCACCAACGTTGACTCTAAAATAGACTTTTAAGGTGTTGGTAAAAATCTGTATCCACCAGGCAATATAATGTCTGTATCCAGAGGCGTTGCTAGGGGGGTGCGGGAGGTGCGGTCCGCACCGGGTGACACCCGCTAGAGGGTTGACACCGTCCCGACAAAGTTACACAGCGATGCGCTCCTGTCCGGCCAGGTTCTCAGCACCCGCCCGCACTCCCGCAGCATCGCTCGCTGCCGCCTGTTACACAAGAGCCAGCCTAGGAAAAGCTTTCCATCCCCGGCTCTAGTGTAACAGGCGGCAGCGAGCGATGCTTCGGGAGTGTGGGCAGGTGCCGAGAACCTGGCCGGACAGGAGGAGCGTGTCTTAAAGGTCAAGAGGAGGAGCCTGGCAGGAGGGGCAGGTCTCGCACTGCATTAAGCCGCGCTGTATCTGAGGTCTGTGTTCGGAGGGGTGAGTGCTAATTATACAGGAAGGGGGATGGGTGTCTGTGCTGGCCTGGAAAAGAGAAGACCTGCACCCACCTGCACTCCTCTGTACTACCCACCTGCACCCTAAACCCACCAGCCACCTTCATCTACCACCCACCTGCACTGTGCACCCATCCCTCTGTACCCCCTGCAATCGGTACCCACTCAGCACCCTGCACCCTGCACCCACCTGCACTCAGCACCCTGCACCCACCTGCACTCTGTACCCACATGCATCCTGCATCCACCTGCACTCTGTGCCCACCTGTATTCTTCACCCTTCACCCTGTACCCTGCACCCACCACCCACCTGCACCCTGAACCCACCTGCACCCTGCACGCTGTACCCACCTGCACCCACCACCTACCTGCACTCTGCACTCACCTGAACCCTGTCCTCTGTACACCCCTGCACCCTGCACCAACCTGCCCCCTGCATTCTGTACTACCTGCACTCGGCACCCACCTGCACCCTGAACCCACCTGCACTCTGTACCTACCTGCACCCACTTGCACCCACCACTTACCTGCACTCTGTACCCATCTGCACTCTGCACCCTGCACTCACCTGAACCCTGCCCTCTGTACCCCCCTGCACCCTGCATTCTGTACCACCTGCACTCGGCACTCTGTACCCACCTGCACCTACCTGCACTCTGTACCCACCTGCACTCTGTACCCTGCACCCACCTGAACTCTGCATTCTGTATGTAGCACCCTCATGATATTTAATGACCCTTTAGGACCCTCCCACACCCAGTTGCTGTGGCACGCTCAACCCACCCCCATACTTTCAGGGAAGGTGTGGTGCGAGGTTGAGTTCCTGCACCTTTTCCCTGAAAAGAATACCCTGGGTGACCTGGGGGGGGTGAAACCATGTTTCACTGCACCGGGTGACACCAACCCTAGTGACACCACTGTCTGTATCAATCAAATTAAGCAATGTGTAAGGGTAAGGAGTTGGAGGAAAGAAAACAGGAAAAGACAAAGAATGAAGTAGAAGAAGAAAAAGACAAGTGCTTGGAAATAAATCCAGCAGCAAGAAGTACAACTTAATTACACTTTGGAACAAAAATTACTTTCTCCAAAGTAGAAAAATAGTACACCAGGATAAAGAAATCTCTGTCCAGGTATACTCTTTGGAAACGTCAGCGACCAGTACTAGACATGTGCACTGCCGAAAAGTTCTTTTTTTTCGTTTATGTTATTTTCGTTTTTTTTATTTTTCCGGAAATTCGGGGGAAAAAAATCGTTTTTGTTTCATTCGTTTTTTAATTTTTTCGGAAATTCTGTAAAATCGAAAAAAAATTTTTTTACGTTTTATTCGTTTTTTTGCCTTTTTCGTAAATTCGTAATTTCGGGAAATTCGAAAATTCGGAATTCGGAAATTCGGAATTCCGAATTTTCGGATTTCCGAAAAAGCAAAAAACGAATAAAACGAAAAAACGAAATTTCCGAAAAAAACGAATGAAACGAAAATTAAAAAAATAATTTTCGGAAATTCAAAAAATTCGGAAAATTTCGGAAATTCAAAAATTACGTACGTACGAAAAAAAATTAATTCGAATTTTCTAGAATTCGAAAATTAAAAAAAACGAAAATTCCACAATTTCGGAAACTCCACAATTTCGAAAATTCGAAAATTCAGATTTTTTACATTTTCGAATTTTAAATTTTTTTATTTTTCGAATTTTCGAATTTTTCAAAAATCGAAATTTCGAAAATGAAAAATTCCAAGAATCGAAATTTCGAAAATGAAAAATTTGAAATTTCGAAAATGAAAAATTTCGAAAATTCGAAAATGAAACATTTCGAAAATTAGAAAATTCGGAATTTCGAAAATTAGAAATTTCGGAATTTCGAAAATTAGAAATTTCGAAAATTCATAAATTCGAAATTTCGAAAATGAAAAATTCGTCAATTCGAAAAAAAAAAAATTAGAAAATTTAACATTTTGAAATTCGAAAATTTTAAAGTTCGAAATTCAAAAATTTAAAATTTAAAATTTCGAAATTCGAAAATTTAAAATTTCGAAATTCGAAAATTTAAAATTTCGAAATTCGAAAATTAAAAATTTCGAAATTCGAAAATTTCGAAATTAGAAAATTTAAAATTTCGAAATTAGAACATTTTAAATTTGAAAAATCGAAAATTAAAAATTCGAGAATTAAAAAAAAATGAAACATTAGAAATTTCGAAAATTGAAAGATTCGAAAATAAAAAATTGGAAATTTCGAAAATTCGGAATTTCGAAAATTAAAAAAAAACGAAAATTCGAAATTGAAAATTAGAAAATTAGAAAATTCGAAAAAAAAAACGAAAATTCGAAAATTGAAAAATTCGAAATTTGAAAATGAAAAATTCGAAATTTCTAAAATTCGGGATTTTTAAAATTAAAAAAAAAATGTTCGTATTTCCGAAAATCCGAATTTCCGAAATTCGGAAATACCAAAATTCGGAAATTTAAACATTCGGAAATACGAAAATTCGGAAATTCAAAATTCCGAAATTCGGGAATTAAAAAAATCGGAAACTCGAAATTTCGGAAGTCCGAAAATTCGGAAATTAGATTTTTCGGAAATCCGAAAAATCGGAAATTCGAAATTTTCGGAAGTCCGAAAATACGGAAATCAAAAATTTGTTAAAACGAAAATTCGAAATTAACGAATTTTCGTTAAAAAACTAATTTGAAACTAAACAAATTGCACATGCACCAGTACTCCTAGCTAAAATAGAACAAAGCAACAAACTTAAACTTGTACGAAACACACTAACAGTGGAACATAAAAAGGAAAAGACACAGCCTTTTTTAATAGGCAAGAAAAAAAAGGAGTAGACAGTCATGGACTCTAAGTGAGGTAGCGCACTGAGATAAAATAGCACCAATAGTGAACTGTGAATTCAAGCGCTTAAGGGAGCCCTGAAAAAAAAGGGGGGGGAAACATCCCCCAGTGCCGTATCAAGTCATCATTAAACTGTAAATGTGACGTATGCTCTTGCAAATTCGTGAGATCCAGAATGTTAAACATCCGCTGATAGCAGATGCTCATCACATCGCTGCTGTTTCCCATAAAAGCTAGACAGTGTCCTGGGTAGACTAGGTTAAATAGGGGAAAATTGCAGGTTTTCGTCGTATAGTCACTCACCCATGTACCGGTAGCCCGCAACTGTTCCGCTAAAGCTCCTTCAAAGTCCGGTGAAAGGATGTTCAGCCGGCATGGGTACGATGGTACAAAAACAGAAAAGGGGGAAAAGAAAAAAAACAAGAAAAAATAGGATTTTTGTACTCACCGTAAAAAATCTATTTCTCTGAGTTCATGGACGCCTTTGACCTTAGGGTATTATATCCTTCCTTCCAGTAGAGATTAGGCAAAAAACAGCACTTTAAGTGTTTAAACACTCTCCTCAGTACAGCTTCTCCCAGGGGGTGTGGTCCCCTGGGTATAACCCACACTCTGCCTCAGCAGTTCCAGTTCGTAACAAGCAGTACAAAAAAAGGAGGGGTGGGTGCTGTGTCCGTCCATGAACTCAGAGAAATGGATTTTACGGTGAGTACAAAAATCCTATTTTCTTTTCCGTTCATGGACGGACACAGCAGCATTCGAGGGGTAGGAAAACAACACAGCAAACCAAGCTACACTGCAAACAAAAACCGGAGTTTCTCAACGGAGGAACTCCAACCTTAAACTGCCGCCTGTAACACCTTGCGGCCGAAGGAGGCATCCGAAGATGCACTCACATCCACCTTGTAAAATTTTGAGATTTTGAGATTGGATTGACGACCAGGTCGCTGCCTTACACACCTGTAACACAGAGGCTTGATGACGGAAGGCCCAAGAGGCACCGATCTGGTCGAATGCGCCGTAACCTGAAAGGGAGGCGCCCGTCCCTTCAGGGCATAGGCCTGAAGCACAACCTGTCTGATCCACCTAGAAATGGTGGCCGACGAGACCGCCAGACCTTTTTTAGGACCATTCACTGACACAAACAGTGAGTCCGACTTCCGGAACGGAGCCATAGCAGATAAGTACACCCGTAGGGCCCGAACCACATCCAGGGAATGCAAAGTGGCCTCCTTCGGGTTTTTCGGCCGAGGACACAAGGATGGTAATACAATGTCCTCATTAATGTGAAAAGCCGAAACGACCTTTGGGAGAAAAGACGGGTGCGGCCGCAGCACCACCTTATCCTCATAAATGACCAAGTAGGGAGTCTTGCAGGACAAGGCCGCCAGTTCAGACACCCTTCTGACTGAGGTAATTGCTACCAGAAAAAAACACTTTCTGTGACAGTGTCAACAAAGGGATCTTCCGAATGTCCTTAAAGGGAGCTTCCGGACCCCCTGCACAAACGTACGCACCAAGGAGTGCGCCGCCAAGGGTCGCTGAAAGTAAACAGCTAGAGCCAAAATCTGACTCTTAACCGTACTCAAGGCGAGAGCCTGATCCACTCCACGCTGTAAGAACAGCAGGATCCGGGACACCACGTATGTACGGGGGTGCCAATTCATCTCTTCACACATAGAGATGTAGGCCTTCCAAGTACGACGGTAAATCTTTCGTGAAGTAGACTTCCTTGCACGCAGCATGGTAGAGACCACCAAGCCTGACAGGCCCCGGTCCTTCAGTACCTGGCTCTCAACAGCCACGCTGTTAAAGCCAGCGACTGAAAAGCAAGGTGAAAGATCCTGGACCCTGCGACAGGGCTAGACGCCAAGGGACGTCTGCCACCAGACGCACCAGGTCCGCGTACCAGGAGCGGCACGGCCAATCTGGGGCGATCAGGATTGTTGGAATCCCTTTGGCTTCCACTCTGCGCAGCAGGCGAGGAAGAAGCTTCAGAGAAGGGAAGGCATAAATTAGGCGATAGTGACCCCAAGGTGCCACCAACGCGTTTGATGCATCCGCCCACAGGTCCTTAGACCTGGCCACGAACCGTGGCACCTTCCGATTGAGACGGGACGCGAGAAGGTCCACGTCTGGAGTGCCCCACTTTTGGCACAGACTCTAAAACACCTCCGGGTGGAGTGACCACTCTCCTTGGTCTAGTGTTTGGCGACTTAGGTATTCGGCTTGCCAATTCTATACTCCCGGAATGTACAGGGCCAACAGAGCCGGAGCGGACCTTTCGGCCCACCGAAGGATGTGTGCGACCTCCATCGCTGCAGCTGAGCTCCGTGTGCCTCCCTGATGATTGACGTACGCCACGGCCGTGGCGTTGTCGGACTGGATCCTGACCGGTCGGTCCTGCAGCTCCAGGGATCACCTGGCAAGGCACAACTTGATTGCTCGGAACTCCAGTACATTGATTGGAAGGCGGGACTCCTCCTGAGTCCAGCGCCCCTGGGCCGACTGAGTGCCTCAAATGCCCCCCCAACCGGGGAGGCTGACATCCGTCATCTGTCGTGACCACTGTCCAATGGCACGGCAGAAACGACTTTCCAGTCCGAAGCACCGGAGACGTCAGTCACCACACCAAGGAGGACTTGACCAGTTGACTCATCTGAATCTGGTAACCCAGAGATGAAGGGAGCTTGTCCCAACGTGACAGAATTTGCTTCTGCAGCACCCGGGTGTGGAATTGGGCATACGAAATTGCCTCGAAAGAGGCCACCATCAGACCCAGAACCCTCATGCAGAATCAAAGAGATGACCACTTCTGGGTCGACAACTGCTGCACCGCAGATTGCAGTGTCTAAAGTTTCTCTGTTGGGAGAAAAACTCTCGCCTCCGCGGAATCCAGGACTAACCCCAGGTATTCCAGTCGCTGAGACGGAACCAACACTGACTTCTGGATATTCAGAAGCCAGCCGAGCTCTCGGAGAGTCTGACACGTGATAGACATGTCCTCTTCTAATTCTGAGCTTGAGGAAGCTCTCAGGAGAAGATCGTCCAGATATCCTACGATAGCGATCCCACGCTGCCTCAGCAGGGCTAGGATCGGGGTAAGCACCTTGGTGAAAACCATGATATCCAAGGATGCCATAAAGTCCCCCCTGATGGAGTGCTGCCACTACCGAGCGAATCGACTCCATCCTGAATTTTTTGCACTTTGACAAAACAATTGAGGGCCTTGAGGTCCAGGATTGGACGGACCCCTTCCTTCTTGAGAACTACAAACAGATTGGAGTAAAACCCCTGAAACCGTTCCATTGAGGGAACCGGCACAATCACTCCCCTTCTTAGAGGACTGGTTTGCAGACCAACACTTCAGCCACACAAGGCGACGTAGTACCACTGTGTAGGTAAAGGCCCTGGAGAGCAAAGGGAGTGTATCCAGGGCAGACTCACAGACAAACTTCAGACCCTGAACCAACTGTTCAGCCAGGTCCACACAGGTCTCGGAAGCACTCTGCGCCTCCAGCTCCTGTAGCAAGAACTTTGCCCGTTTGGTAATTGTCTGCGACACCAGAGTCCCGGCCAAAACCGGTCTTACTGCCGAACCCACAACTGTGAACATGGAGCGGGCCACAGCCTCCACTCTCCTGTCTGCGGGGTCCTTAAAGGCGGAAGCCCCTTCCACAGGCAACGTGGTGGCTTTGCTCAATCTGGACACGGGAGGGTCCACTGACGGAGGAGAGACCCACTTTTTAAAAAAGACCTCCTCAAAGGGATAACGGGTCGCAAAGTATTTAGGAACAGCAAAAACTTTCTGCGGCGTATCCCATTCCTTGTATAATAATTTGTCCAAATATGGAACACAAGGAAGGCTTGCGGAACCCAAAAGGGACCGGCACATGCGATGCCTCCGCCAAATCCTCAAGTTTCTGAGTATCCCGCACCGCAGAGATAAGAGCTCCAACAAATTCCTTATCATGCACTGACCCTGAAGCAGAGTCATCCTCACTGTCCGCATGGGTTAAGCCTGCATCATCTGACATGACAGAACCAGAGCCAGACGCAATAGCAGGGCCTGATTCTGTGTCAGAGACATCCCCAGAAGCAGGCTCAGGGAGGGGGTGCTTTTTACCCCCCTTCTGGCCACTTGTCGCTTCAATCCTGTCGAGAAACGCCTCAAGGACTTACCGTCATAGCCTCTACAGAGGGGGCAGGGGCATTAAGGGTTAACTCAGGCATTGCTGGGGTAGAAGCTCCTGGTTCAGGCTCCTAGCACTGCAAGGCAGAAAAACACACCGGTCACCTCCCGGCTGCAAAACAGAAGGCAGGGGACCCCCAGGGAACTCACCACCCCACCCGGTTGCAGTGTGAGCTTATGCGCTGAGAAGTGCTGGCTGTGCTGTCCCTCTGGAAGCGATTTGTGGGCTTTTGCTGCGCTATTTCAGCCACTAGAGGCCAATACTTTTCCAAGATGGCCACCATCTGAGGTAAAAAACACCATGCAGGCTACAAGAAAATGGCCGCCGAACTATGCCGTGTCCGCGGCAAAGTGGTGGCCATACGCAGTTAAAAAACACAGTGACACCGCAAAAACGCACGGCCAGCACACACAGAAACTCCCCAAACACAAAAAAAACAGCACCCCACAGCACACGGTCCCCGGTAGCGATAGAACCCCAGGAGGGCCCCCCTTACAGCCACCACCCAGTATGGGGAAGAAGGGAGAGGAAGGGAGAGAGGAAAGCAGGGCGGACCCTCATTCAAACTCCCCAGGGAAGCACCAGTCATACCACCTTGCCAGGGCAAGGGGCCTACTTACTCGTCCTGCGACCACCGGCTGGAGGCATTCCCGACAGAACCAACATCCGCTAAACGGCATGGCTGTCGGCCAGACACACTGTGACAAGGCCATAGAGACCGGTCATATGTGTGCCCTGGAACACGTAGTTCCCCGGCCACACCTGGAGCAATGGGGCATGTCGTGGACGACCCAGAGCTGAGCTGAGGGCCGGCACACGCTCGATGGCCGAACATGGGGGGACTACAAGAGTCAAGACTCAGCCTGTCACCCAGTCGGCAGTTGATAGCAGAATCTCAGGATTTAAAAATGAAGGAACAAAACAAAATAAAAGTGGAAAAATCCCAAAAAAATTCCAGAGTACAGGGACTCCAGAAGGCCATGTCTCTCCTGACGTTAGGCAGAAAAAAACTGGAGCCGCTGAGGCAGAGTGTGGGTTATACCCAGGGGACCACGCCCCCTGGGAGGAGCTGTACTGAGGAAAGTGTTTTTAACACTTAAAGTGCTGTTTTCTGCCTAATCTCTCCTGGAAGGAAGTATATAATATCCTAAGGTCAAAGGCTGCTGTGTCCGTCCATGAACGGAAGAGAAATAACACAAGTGTAAATTACCAATAGGACAAATCACAGCTGGTCACCATAGGGTTAAAGCAGAATAAAATAACTCCCTGTTTGTTTCACAGCATAGGCCATCCATAGTATCTCACGTAGGATCCAGGCAGTTCAGTGATAGTCAGTCATATGCATGGCCCCTGGTGAGCCCCCTCCACGGCCTTTCTTCTGTTTTTTGGCTTTTTGTTTGTCAGGGGTGGAGAAAGGCGAGTCCGGAGGGCTTCTGGCGGGAGGTGGTAGTGTATATTCCTGATACCATTCAGGGAGATCCATGGGCTCCAGATTCAGGGCCTCTCAGAAGCCTGTTAGATCCGCTGGGGAACATAGGATGAGCTGCCTGCCTGCCACTGTAGCTACCAGGGCAAAAGGAAAGTGCCACATGTACTTTATCTCCTTCTCTCTAAGCCGCTCTAGTAGGGGGTGCAATGCTCTGCGGTTTTTCAGCATGATCTGTGATAGATCTTGATACAACATGATATTTGCGCCATTAAAGACAATGTGGTTGTTCCTGCGGGCTTTCCTCATTATATCTTCCTTGAGCTGGAAACTCTGCAGACAACAGATAATGGGGTAGATTCAGGTAGGACTTGCGCCGACGTATCTCGATATGCGCAGCGTAAGTCAAAATTTGCGCCACCGTAACTATGGGCCGTACACACAAAAAGAGATACACCTGAAATTAGGCTCCTTCTGACCGACGTAACTTTACTCCGCCGGCGTATTTTATGTGCATTTTTACGCTGTGCGCATCTTGTGCTCCCATTGTTTTCCTATGCAAATATACAAATGAGGGAGTTACGCTGATTCACAAACATGCGCGTGTCAGGCGCAGTCTGCGCGCAAGTTGTACGGCCAGCTAAAACTTGCTCCTCATAAAAGCAGGGGCAACTTAGCACCAGACGGACACAGGTCAGTTGGAGAGCAGCTACAGCAGCACCAATACGGACAAGCTGAGCAAGCTGAGCACCCACACTTGCAGGACAACACATCTGTGTGCCAACATGCCAGGGGCAGTCATGGTCCTAGCAATACTACTGAGTGAACCGACTCGTAGGAGGGCACGGGAGAGGATATACCGAACGCGCATGAACGTCTTTGGCATAGGGGATTCGGAGGTGTTTCGCATCTTCAGATTCAGCCCTGAAGCCATCCAGGAAATAGCCACAATCCTGCATGATGACATCACCAGCAAGACACATCGTGCACATGCAGTGGAGCCACTGGTCAAGGTACTGGCAACACTGCATTTCCTGGCAAGTGGATCTTTTCAGCGTACAAGTGGAGTGGTGGCTGGGATGTCACAATCCTCCATGAGCAGATGTGTGCACCAGGTTGTCCCCGCAATCCTCAGACGCATGTCCCACCACTTCATCAAACCCACCCAGGAGGACCTGCGGCAGAAGGCAATGACAGATTTCTATCAAATTGCCAGATTCCCACGCACCGTTGGGCCATTGATTGCACACATGTGGCACTACGGCCCCCCCATGACATGGAGCACATATACTGCGATCGGAAGCATTGGCATTCCATTAATGTACAGGTGATAGTTGATGCCCAATGCCTCATATGGCACGTCCGTGCCAAACACCCCAGGTCCTGCAACGACAGCTTCATATACCGTCAAAGCCCCATCTCCACAGAATTTGAACAGAACGTGTATGGCTGGCTGGTTGGTGAGTGACATGGGTGTCAGGCATGACTGTCCCCCCCCATGATGCAGACATCACGAGGGGCACATGCATGACTAACATCCTCCTGTCTTTTCCCTTACAGGTGACGCAGCATATGCACTCGGGCCCCATCTCATGACTCCATTCCGGAACCCCCAAACCCCAGGAGAGGAAAGATACAATGAAGCACACATACATACCCGTGGAGTGGTGGAACGCACCTTTGGCCTCCTGAAGTCCCGTTTCCGATGCCTGGATAAGTCCGGGGGGACCCTGTTGTATTCCCCAAACTTTGTGTGCCAGATCATCGGTGCATGTTGCATTCTGCACAACTTCGCCATGAGAAGGGGCCTGGAGATACAGCTACGTGATGACCTGACCCCCGAAACACGCAATCCCCCCCTAACCAACTCTACCTGGTCTACTGAGGGAAGAGCAGTTAGGAGTTGTCTCGTGGAACGTATCTTTGCACGTTAAACACACACATTCATCATGTCACAAGTAGAATGCACGCATGCACACCACTGTGGTCCCTAGTACACACACCCCACATCCTCATCAAATTGAATTAGACCAAAGTACACCGCACGGTACTTGGGAGCCACAACGCCATGCCAAGGCTACAATTATGTCGCTGTACATTCATACACCTTTCACACGGCAGAGGGTGACACCCCTTTGCCAGCAGGAGTGACACCCCCCCCATTCACACACCAGTCACACTGTAGTTTACACTCCTCACCGTGTGTAGGGACTACAACGTAAACAATAAAACTCAAACTTTGAGCATTAAAAATAAAAATAATCCAGCTCATACTCTGAGCAAAAATATTAAAATAAATCCAGCTCATACTCTGAGCATAAATATAAATAATAAAAAAGCTCATACTCTGAGCATTAATATAAATAATAAAAAAGCTCATACTCTGAGC